>NW_009628173.1:45977-47123 GCF_000690535.1 Cariama cristata
ATCAGTGTCCCACAGGGATGCCAGCCATGAGAGAAGAGAGCGAGACCCTCGTGATCCCTTAGCTTTATATTGAGGATGACGTGGATGGGATGGAATACCTCGTTGGTCAGTTTTGGTCACCTGTCCCGTCTGCACTCTGCCGCAGGTGCGACCCTTTTACGACTTTTTACTCACTTAGCAAAAGGGGAGGCAGCAGTGGCCTTGGTTCTCATGGGGGTAAGTATGAACATGGGCTACTCTGCATACCAATCCTACGGATACTTCAGTAGCAACTATAGACATCGAGCGTTATCAGGCCTGAAAAGCAGACAGTGTCTGAAAAACATGTAGCTGTACTGTCAGAAAGTGCAGTTACTTAGAAGGGATTGGATTGAAAGAAAAACTCCTGAAAGGAGAAAATAGCCCTGTTTTAGCCAAACCAGGACAATAATCAATTTTATTCTGATTAAGAAAAGGGATGACAGAGTCTTTGTTCCATTTAGGATAACCAGTTCTCCTAGTTGCCTTTTGTCTCATTTGCAGTTCTTCTTTCTTGCTTTTGTGGTTTCAAATTTACACCTTGCTTTTAACACAACACACTCTATATATTCACTACATTATTTTACATATTTTACGTACAGTATAGAATTTAGTTGCGTATTAAAAAGAGTTCACTGGAGATAACTGAGGGGCGCTAGTTTCATGATACCTCATTTCCAGTAGTTATCACCTCTTGTTTCTCTATTCCTCTACATTAGCAATTTTTGTAAGCCTTTCCAGTAGGTAGCTTCAAAAGATTAGGAATGGGTTTTCACTCTAAAGTAGTCAAATGGAAATATTACCTTTTAAAATGAATTGTGCATTCTCTGTCCAGAAACTGTGTCATACCACTTGAATTAATGGTGAAAAGTGGTTGTTGTAATTATCCTATGACTAATAAAAGAAAAAAACAGAGAAAGAAAATTACAGCAGTTACTCAGGAGGAGAGGATCATTGGCATATACAGGGAGGTGTAGCCACCTTTTACTTTACTGTGGCCCTTGTGTCAAAACATTAAGGGATAACAAACTATCATCATTTAAGTAAAGTTGACATATTATGCACTTTTGATGGCACTCATACAGATGCTGCAAAGCATGCAGATTGACCTGGGGAAAGAGCATCATC
>NW_009628173.1:47178-62502 GCF_000690535.1 Cariama cristata
TTGCATCCCCTGCAAAATCAAATGGGAATGGCAGAGTTTAACAGCTGCAGCATCACAAAAGAAAAAGATGGCATTTTTTCAACTTGGAGAAATATTAGATGTCAAAATAGAAGCATGAGATTGGTCATTTACTGAAGATAGGAATCTAGTTGTTTTAAGAGTGAAATAGCAAGGCTTACTTGCTCAAAATATAACTAGGCAAAAGCTTCTGATTTCAGGACAAGAAGAAATAAATCCAAGTACTATAGCACTTTAAAATCGAAAAAGAGACTGACAAATAACACTTCATTTTTGAAATCTTTTTGATAACTTCAGTGGTTTGGGACTTAACCTGGGAAGGTCTTACAGCTAACAAATATTCACAACATTTCATTTTGGGAGACATGCTTCTGTAATGCAGAACTACACTAGATAAAGAAAAAAAAATATTTAAAAAGCTGTTTTTTCCAGTGGTAAAGTAGCAAAATGAAATACAGACATTCTCATTTTTGTGTGTGTGTGCACGTGTTAACACACAGACACACACATCCCAATTAAAAACAATTTTTTAGCATTTCTGTTATGCAGCAGCTGTTGCTACTGGAGAAATTATTCCATTACTCTGTTACAAGGCCTTGTGTTTTGAAAAAGTACATGTGGTTAGTAGTAATGTGCTGTTTTTAAATTAGCCTCTCTAGCACAGCTTTATCAGAGAAACAGAGAGCTTCTCCTTGATACCCCACTAGCTTCCATTCCTGTATTTTTGGGCTTCTGTGTGTCCACCGCCACCCAACATGGGCTGTAGTTCATGCAGCACAATGTGCTGAGTGTCAACCGCTGCTCTCCTCAGCACCCTGTTCCCTTCCCACCTTTCCTCCTGCCGACCTTCCTACCCGAATGGCTGTCCCTGCTGCTTTCTCCCCGATACTGTGGGGTGGTACCTTTTCACTTCTAATGCAGAAGATGCATGAAGCCAATCTGGCACAGATAAAGAGGAGTTTCTTTTTCAGTCTTAGCAAGATAGCTTCTGTCCTATGGCAGTTGTAGTATTTCTTTGTATTAGGCAACAAAATGTTGCTGTTGTCGAAACTGTATAGAAATGTGTAAGTGCTGAAGTGCATTAACAGTGTAAGTATCCAAATAAAAGCCGAGGAAGAGAGTTGAAGGTAAATCTTTCTTTGCAAACCTGTTATAGGAAGAAAACTTGTGGCATTGAACTCTTGTAAGAATAGGCTAAACTAGCTTATTCCATCTCTATTTTTTAAATCATTTAAAAATAAACAGAGATTAAATCATTTAATATGCCATTATTGAGTAACTTGCTTTGAGAAAATCTCATTCCCTAAAGTTATATGGAGTGAATATCTGTGATTTTTATTAGAGTCCAAAAAGTATGTAGTCAAACTTCAGGGATAGAAAAAGATGATTACTGATAATAACCTTGTCTAGTTCCCTGTCAACACTCAAGTATTTCATCAGAAACTTGCTAGAGTTTTGTTAGGTCTAGCCTTAAATAACTCAATGGATCATTTTCCCTCATGGACTTTTGAGGAAGAATTCCACACTGTAGAAAGTCTAACATACCCTTTTTGTCTAATGTCATTGAAGACATGAACTACAGGCTATAAATATTTCCCAGCTTGAAAACACTTCCACTGTTGTTATTCCACTCTTTATTTCTTGTCAACTGAGCATTTTAAATAAGTTCAGTATTTCCTTTCATGATGATCTTTCTTGCTCCCTCACTATGTTTTTTTGCAGTTCTTCCCAGTGCATGGTTTGGTTTGGTTTGGTTTTTTAATTCATATGATACTTTGTTGTTTAATACATCATGAAAATTTCCCTTAAAATGACTGGAAAAAGATCCACCATAATCCTTCTGTATAAAAATCAACATTATAATTATCTCTCTTAAGGCTGTTAATCAGAATAGAAATGTAGACTTGCATTCATTTACATGCGTATACTGGTACGTGACAGGTGTTTGGAAGAAATTTGTGAAACTAGTTAAATATCACTGATTCGGTCCCTTCTAAATGGACATACCTTTCCTTTCACATTTATACACATTTATACAGTAACAATGCTTAGAGCTCAGCCCTGAAAGTAGAGGCAATTTGGGGAAAATGTTTCCATTGGTAGTTTTCCAAATAAAAATTAATGGTCGTACTTCTACTTAGTTGTCAGTTGTCTGTCAGATTACCTCAGTGGCAACTGCAGTTTTGTACTGCTAGGAATGGTGTTCTGCACTGTACTGTTGAGACCAATCTGATTTCATTTCAGGGGGTTTTGATTCTTCACCTAGCTCATTTCTTAATACTATGCCTGTATCTTCTTTACCAGTTTTATTCTGTAGAGAAGAACAACTTCTGTTTAAATGTGTTTGTTTAGGTGGATTTTACCCAGATGAGATCTTAGTTTCCTCATTTCTGTTAAGCCTTTTTCCTGATTTAAATGTGTTGTAGATATGTGCTGCCTGTTGTACCCAGATGACAGAGACAGTGAAGCTTAATTTCTTAACGAAGACCACAACATTCAAAGTCAGAGTCTCTAACTGTGCAAGTATCTGTTTAGAGACAATGAAAATGGGACTGCATCACAAGAGCAAACTTGAAACATATGTGTGTGCATCAACTTCATAGCATGAACCATCTGAGAACAATCCTAATGATCGTTCATGTTCAGATTTTATATCCTGAAAACCATTAGAAATACTCCTGTGAGATTATTTTGTGGAACTGTAAAGCAGCCTTGCCTTTAGGGATGCTTACTTATGTTCATGAGTGTGTGTGTTGTATATCTTAATTTGTGTACATAGACATAATTACTGTGGGTGTAGACAGAATTTGAGTAATTCTGCAGACATCACCTTTCCTGTGGAAGTAATTCTGTACTGTAAGTGTGAAGCTTCTTTCTTTCATGGTTGTGATTAATTTTTGGACGTAATTCTGTGGAAAGAGGAGAAGGAGCTGCTTGAAACTTTGGAGATAGTGGGCATTAAGAAATCTTGAACTAAATACTATTAGAGTAAGTACTTGTGTAGTTGCACAGTGCCTTGTCTTACTGAAAGGGCCCAGTTTTTTAGTGCTTGTTCATATTACCTTTTTTCTGCAATGCTCTATATAGTTAAGCTTTAGTACAATTTTCACCCTGAGTGAGAGAGAAAATGGATGGGTTTTGTTACTGTTCCTATTTGGTCATTAAGTAATAGGAGAGAGTGCAAAGGTGTCTTCCAGTTATTAGATCGTTCTGTTGGTTTCTGGTAGATACTCTGAGTAACAGTGGTAAGTTTTGAAAGCTCATTTTATCTCTACTTACATCTCGCCTTGATCCACCTTGGCAGCAGTTATTTAATTCAGGAACTAATTTTGGCTTAATATTGGGAAAAACTTAAAGGATTATGCATGCTATTTACCTAATAGAGAGCTGCTGGGCTGGGTGTTGACTAAGCAGTGCTGCTGTTGCAGTCTCACCAGATCTGTTAGTTCCTTCCCAATTGCTAATAATCTGAAATGAAGAACAGTAAATTGCTTTTGTTTCTCTCACTGTTTCTTGGTATTGGAACAGGAGTGATTTATGAACCACAGTGTATAACACTATAGAGCAAATACCTGCTGAAAAGTCCTGTTGTTGTTGTTGTTTCTATGGCCTGGGCGCAGGCTCTGGCGATGCTGATACAGTCTGAGGGTCTATCGTGCCCCGTCCTGCTAATACATAACTTTGAATGAATCAAGCTAACAGTGGTATTGTGGTTTTTTATTATTATTTCTCCACTAAATACTTTAAATAAGTAACAAGGAGATATATTGGGAGGGGTAAAAGTGAAGACCTTTTGATTCGGTAGAATTGCAACATAAAATATGATATCAAAGAATATGAAAATTAAGTTTTGAATGAAGACACTAAAATACACCTTTCTCTCTGACTTTAAGAAAAATAAGCAAATACAGGATTTAGAATAAGGACAACAAAGTAGAAAGCATCCCAGTAGAAGATAAAAAAATCTGAAGTCTTATTAAAAGCAAA
Organism: Cariama cristata; assembly: GCF_000690535.1. Lineage (NCBI taxonomy): Eukaryota > Metazoa > Chordata > Aves > Cariamiformes > Cariamidae > Cariama > Cariama cristata. The sequence goes on from NW_009628173.1 coordinate 51,184, forward strand.
AGCTGTCATTTTCTTACAGTTGCCATCTTTTCGCACAATATTTTAGTATTTTAGCTTATGCCACCATCTGCTGGACACCAGAGGAAAGTGTTCAGCTCACTCTCGCACATTCACTGCTAAAACTTAAAATCTTCTAAGAAATGCTACAATGTCCATAAGGTTTTCACATAGATTCCTGACCTGTGCTTTAGGAATAGATTTTTTTAAATGTCATTTTGCATTGTCATAGAAGTGAAAATTAGACATCATGGTAAAAATTGTTCCTCAATCAGGCAGATGCTTTTGAAAACTTCAGCCACTATTTCTGTATGCGCTTTGGAAACTGGCAATTGTCACCTGTTGCTAGAAACTTCGATGGAAATGTTAAATTTTTAATTAATGTCCTGAGTGTGTCTTGCAGGTTCACTGTGGCACTTGCTTGGTTGATAATTCATAGAATTATTATTCCTTGGCATGAATTCACATACTGCACATGCCACATCTAAAGAACAGTGTTCCAGTGTTAACAATCTATTTTATCCTTCTGTTTTTTCAATATACTGAAATAGAGAAGTGCCAAAACGTATATCTTAAAATGCCAAGCCTTTAGACAAATTTCTGTGGAATTTACAATCAGTTACTATGAATTTGTGGTTTTGGCAAGCACCTTCCCTCACTGCATATAAGAAATTGGATGATACAGTACTGAGTTCTGCATGACTGGGGAGAGAATTAGGTAATTCTGCTGATGTATGGATGTATTTCTTGTGAGCTCTGAAGCTTACATACACACACTCCCCCCACCACAAAGCAAATATAAGTGCCTGTGATGTGATGTCACTTCATCCTTTTGACTGGTAACCTAGAGAGACTTCTCCAGCTCTGGCTGTTTCTGCCTTTCCTTTTCCTCCTCCTTCCAGAGACAGATCTTCCTTTCCAGAAGGAGAAGCAGAATGAAACGAGTAATCAACCTTCTGGAAAATCTCTACTAGCAAAGAAGTTTGTCACTTTAAAATGTTGGCTAGAATGAGAGAGGAATTTCTCTGTAAAAATTGCCCTCCTGCCCCACTTTTTCATGTGTTCAGCATGATCAGAGGATGTTCCTTCCCCAGGCACCAGTCCTGGATACTATTTCTCTCTGTGCACAGCCTGGAACATTTGTCCTGTAGGCTCTGATATTACCAAAGGCTCAGATTTTAAGCACTAGGCTTGAGTTTGAAACAAACCCTTCCTGTCTCATGGGAGGATGCAAGCCACTTTACAGCACTCATTTGAGTTCAAGAGTGGGTTAAATTGTCACCGTAGACAAAACCACTCTGACTTCAGAAGGCACCCTTGAACTTAAGTCAGTAATTCATCAAAGGAAATGGAAGCCTTTATTACAGACTTTAATTTCCATGTTGCTAAAACCACAAATGAGTATGTGAAAGTCCCTTCACTACTATGCATGAGTAGCTCATTTGCCTCTCTCAGCTCCATCCCTTGGCCTGTGCCCTGGCAATTTATAAAGTGATGGCAGTGCACAAGCCTGTTATCACTGTGGCAGACTCCCCATAATAGTTTCTATAGTGATAACTTCAGGGCTCCATGGTAATGGACACAGCCAATTAATTTCCTGTCTCTCCTTTCTCCTTGCATAGCTTTACTAATGCCAAAACTAAATGTCAAGTAGGAAAATCTTCTGCTTTGTCCCTCTAGCCTAGAAATGGTAGATAAGCATAAAATCAAAGCCAAACATTACATCTCCGGAGATTTCACATATGACTAATTACAATTTGGAAGCATATATGCTTTTAATTAAGCTCTATTTTTTAACAGACAGAAAATACTGAGGACCACAGTGGTGAGTACCCTTAGGATGTCAGGCTGTGAATTCGACTCTAGAAGCTGATCTGATAAGAGAGAGGGGAGTATTTCCTCTGCACTGTCTTTTGCAGACTTTACTTGAGGGAGAAAGTAATCTGATGTCAGGTGTTTAAAGGACCGGAAGATATTCCTGCAGTCACACACCTCACTAACTATTTGTCCTATGGTGAATCATGAAGATTTGGCATGATAATGTCCTATCCAGTAGCAATTTTGAGATTTTGCAGTGGGAGATCAAACCAGTCTGATGCTGAGCCAGATTTGTAGCTAAATTGTTATTCCTTGTGATAACTGCTATTGCTTTCTATTTGTCATGGCACTGGGCTTGTACATGCATCACTCTGACAAGTGCTCTTTACGGCAGTGTTTCTGGAACTAGGTCAAGGAGGTTGATGGGTAATTTGTGCTTGGAAGACCAGAAAGCATGATAATGGGAAGGGAGGTGATTTTGAGTGGTTCTGTCCAACAGTTCATTGATCTACTGGTGTGGATTACGATACGGTATTTTCACAGGCACAAAGCTGCCAGCCCCATGTACAGCGTTTTTTGAAAAAAAAAAAAAAAAAAAAAGCCAAAACCAAAAGAAATCTGTTCACTGCTTCATATCTTGAAAATAATGTTGGGGGTTTTTTTTAACTTTCTTTCTAAGAAAATGAAATATAGAATAATAGAATATAGAAAGTTGTGGAGTTTTTTTTAATCACTAGCTTAAGTCCAAGAATATGTTCTGAAAAAGTCAACAAGATATACCGAAAAAAAAAATCTTGTTTCATTACTATGAATTTAAGCATTCGTTATGGCTACAATAAAAATAGAAAAAAACGTGGAAACAGTGTTAATGACCCTTAACAGAAAGCTGCACTGTGAAGTGGATCAGGATGTGTGGGTGATTCGCCTATAAGTGACAGTCAATAATAAGATAATTGTTCACTAGTAATTTGGGAATTAAATTAGTAGTATTCACACAATTAAAGTTTTAAGCATGCAGTTGATTAAGTAGGATCAGTCTGCAAAGCCCTTCTGTTTAAACAGATCAAATTTGAAGAATGAAGTCTTTCATCAGATGATTAGTTGGATCATTTGGAATGGCAGCACAGTTGACTGAAATTTGCAGTTATAAGCAATGAAAGGTATGGGGGGTTTAAAAGCTGATAGATACTCTTCAAACATTGTCTTGCCTGTAGGACTGCCCAGTGCCCAGTTATGCAGGCTTTGTTTACATAACACCTTCGTTTGCTGTCATCTTGGCCTCAATCCCAATGAAGCCTTGGGTAAATACATATGGCTCTCCTGAAACTTCAGTAATTGATCTTCAGCCCTCAGGGACGACAGTCAGGGCGTCCTGCAGTTAAATGATATGGACCTAAAAGAAGCCATTATTTACATCCTATGCAGAAGCATCATCTGATCATGCTTATTCATGGGAAAGTCAATGAAGCAGAAATTCACTGGCCTGCCACTTCTCGCAGGGCTGGGCATCAATGCAGGCAGCAAGTTCAACTGCTTGCAAAAAACTCTTCTCCTTTTCTATTTCATTTCCCCATCTCAGGTCATAGCATAGGCTGTGAATTAAAAATGTTACAGGTCAGAAGATGGTCTTACGTGTGGACCAATATCTTGTACTAGGAGTGATTAACATTCAGAATTATTCTTGAAGATAAAAGTAGCAAATACCAATTTTTGGTGTCCACAGCTGGCTCCTTTATTTTGTTTTCTTTCATTGGCTGTTACTGACATGAAGTGATTTACCAAGCAAGTTAGGCAAACAACCTTGAAATGCTGCTAATTGATTTCTAAATACATAAAGAATGTGATCAAAACCATGCTATAAATATAAAGAAACATTCCATGAAGTATTTGTTTTGTCTTTTATACTGCATTTTTGCTCCTGGGGAAACTCTACACAGAAGAAAAGCACAAAATGCTCAGAATCCTCAGAGAGGCTCACAGCATGTAGGAATAGATTGCTTAGCAGAGCAGAACTGGTATTTGTTCAGTTGTTGTCATGTGTCATCCCTCCGTTGGGAGCCTGAGTTCAGGCGTGTTCCCCAGCTCTATTGCAACATGCCAAAAGGTGACGGGATGTTCGCTGAAGATGTTTATTCCTCTTTGGAGCCCTTTGATACATCTTTCCCAAATGGCCTTCACAAATCTTCTGGAAGCAAGTCTTGTTTTACCCAGTATGCGGTTTTTAAAAATCTAAGCCTAGAAACCTGTTAGGCCGTCCTATAGCCACGTTTTAAGGATGTCTCCCTCTGTAAGAACCGAGTGCCTTGTTGCATGCTAGAATAATTCACACTCATTTCTATCACCTGACAAGTTTTAAGATTGAAGGTATAGATTTATTTAAAACAGGGGTTGGCAACAATGAAACAACATTAGAGAAGATAAAGTGCATAAACAGGCTAGACTTAAAAACTGTGGCTGCTTTCACATCTCAGTTTATTTGCAGTCACCTTATTGCAGGTTAAACTTAAATCTCCTCTCAGCTTTCTGGTGTTCAAAGCAGCTGCTGCTTCCTTCTTTGACAGAAAAGCAAAGGGTATGGAACAAAATTAATGACCCTTCTTTGAAGCTGCTCTGACTTTGAACGCACCAGTCTCTCTTGCTTCCCAGCTACAAAAGCTTCCTCGCTCTTTCCTCGAGACCTCTGTCTGAGGAAGGAGAGATGTCCTTCCCCTGTTTTCTAGGTGGTCTTTGATTACTATGTCCAGTGCATGGTTTGCTTAACATATTCAGGTTCTAGGAAGGTGGTTTTGGTTTGGGTTTTTTTTTCCTTCTCTTTTACAAGTTTTTAGAAATGCATCGGTAGAACTTTATAGTAACACCATCGTGCTGAATTCTTCTCAGTATCATACAAAGATCAAAGATGAGATCATAAACGTTGTAATTTTTATTTTGAGATATGTCCTTTCTCTCCTCTACATGCTTTTAAACATATTAGATACCTCAAAGGATCCTTACATACCATGCTAATGAGGCTGTCAAAGACATGGAAGTGCAAACATGTGGTGTCATGGAAATGGTCACAAAAAACAAATCTTCGTTTGTTTTGGTTAAAAATACCTTGTTTTCTTTTAAGATATAGTAAGGGTACCTTGCTAATTGTCTCAGACTGTATTTTTTGGAAGAGAAACAAATTCATAAGTTGTGGGTTTTTTTTTCTCTTTGCTTAGTGAAGCCTTCAACACTTTTATGAAAGAGAAATGGAAAACTTCTAAATGCTAAGAATATCCTTGTCTGCCAATTTACATTGCTTAAAGACTTGGAATTAAACTTTTATTAATAATAATTTTTTTTAAGGTACTGCAATAAGCTATCTGTGACTGAAGTAGCCAATCATTTTAAATTTAAAGGAGAACCAAAACAAATTACCCAGCATATGTATTTATTTTACCTGATGAGACCTTGATTTTATTAAGCATGTCTGAAAGTATAGTGAGTATTGAGCACATGTAAATGAATCTCAGGTACCGAGTACACGTTATACACTTAACTGCCTTGAAAAGATAACACAAAATAGTTCAAATTCTTGTACATAGGTAATGTGCTACTTTAATCATACATTAATTTCTAGAAGAACTTGTTCTTGGAGTGAAATGTATCTGAAAGAAGCCCTATGTCATCTTAATGACATACATTTTGCTGTCAAAAGAACTAGGCAGCCACCTCCTTCCCCAATTACCCAAAGGGAAGTTTTGAAGTGGTTTACAAAATGAGCTAGTTCTATTACTTTTTAAATACTTTATTAAAATTGGAATGAAAAACATATTTAAATTTACATCATTCTAGTGGTAACATGGCCTTGAATGTGTTTTATACTTCAATTGGCGTATAAACTGCATCAGTAAATAGATTGTTAAATAAAGCTTTATAAAATAAGTATGGTCCAGCAGAAGAGAATACAGAGCAGGTGCAAAACTGATTGACACTATATCCTAGTCTGTTGTTCACTGTCAAAATGGAAGGAGATACAATAAAAATATCTGACTTGTGCCCACTTGTTCATTATTTCTCATTAGCGATGAGCACAATAGAATAAAACAATATGAAATGTAGTATCTCATAGATATGTCCTGTTTTCTCCCAGAAATCTGTTTTGCCCACATTGGAGAGGGCACACCAGCCTAGATACCCTGACATGGACTTAGGTTGGGCTCAGCTCAGCTGTTCCTATATGCTAAATATGTTAAATGCACAACATCATGCTTCAGCAGAATTAATCAGTGAAAGACAGACAGTTGGGGAACAGTTAGCCAAATAGTGGGGTTTTTTTCCCCCAGAAAATGATCTAGAGATTATTTTGTTTCACGAACAGACCATGAGTCTGTAATTTCTCTGTACTTGGGAAAGTCATATTTTATAACTAGACTTGTAACAGACCTGCAAGATTTAGCATTTCTGAGCCAGATTATAAGGCCTTACCTATCTTTCATTTTCAAGAAAGGTGTCTTACCTTTAGAAAGAACCCAGGGGAGAGCAGGAGTCATTAAATGCCTAGCAAATGTGATCTACACTACAGAATTGAAGTAATTTGGCAATTAAAATGAAAAAGCCTGAAAGGGAGAGAAAACAGATTTCAGACACCTAAATAATAGCTAACATAAAAACAAGGTGATGATCTGTTTATTATGCCCAGATGATAAGCCAAATTTTACCTTGAATTTTAACACTAAACGTTCAGACATTAGGGGAAACTTCCTAACAGTATAACTCTCAGAACAGTTTTTCCTGGGGAGGTTGATTTCAATGTTGGCAACTTCTGAAAACATATTAATAATGAGCCTAGGTAACCTGCTTTAACCAAATGAAGTAATTAGATAATCCCTGCAGGTCATTTTTTTTTTTTCCTTAATTTCATATTCAGCACAGGCAGTATTGTGGCACAGTTCAAAATGTAGCACTGCTGTTTCACCAGAATTGTTTATGTAAACATTTGGTTTGAAACTTCCTTTCGGAGCAACTAATTACTCTCTAGCCATGACCTACCTTTTACAGTTTCCTGTGATCCAATATCCTCATCTATTATGGCCATTGCCTATCAGCCTACCTCGATCTCTGAGACTAGTTGTTAGTTTTGTCCATAGTGGATGTCTTTACTCTGGAACAAACATATTTGTCTTTCCTAAATTCTGAAAAAAAATAGATATGCTGAATATTACGTCTTCTTCAGGTGGACTTTTATTAGAAATTAAAAGTTTTTATGTGTTTAGAAAAAGTCTTGAAAAATTAAAAAGGCAAGTTGTGTTACACAACACTTTTTTTTTTCAACTAAGTGCATTTATATACATATGTGTCTCTATATGTCTACAAAGTGACAATGAAGCAAAACCGCAATTTATTTATATGTATTTTCACTTGAGAACCTTCAAGATTGTTGTAATTAGAAGTAATCAAATGTTTAATTTTCAATATTAATATGAACTTTTCCACTTAATCACCAGGAGTTGAAGATTCATGGCTATCCTACTAGCAGAATCACCGTTCCCCAAAAGAAAAGCTTCAGAAATTATTATGAAGGAATCAAAGGGCATATTCTGAATAAGGTAAGTGGAATGAATGAATCTCTCTCAAACTTTGGTGATCAGAAACCATTTTATTATATCTAAGACATATAGTATAATGCATGTCAGAACAGAACATAAATTCCTTTGACATAAAATTATACTGTTTAATGAAAACAAGCTACAGATGGATGGAAACTTCTACTGAATGCTCTGTCAATCCCTTGCCATTCTGAGAATAGTTGGCAACAATAAATATGGAGAAAAAGTGAAGATCCTTCTACTCAATTTTACACATCATTTACTGTACTTGTACTGATTTCCTTTTAAAAATGAACATTTTCCAATGTCACATGCAGTGTTTTGGAGAAAAAGTTAGCCTGTAAGGTGTTGGAACTGGTCAAAGTGATCAGCATGGTCAATACTGGGCCCACTAAATCAATAGGCTACCTTCTTCAATGTAGTTATATACTTTTTTCATGATAATTGATATAATTTAGTATCAACCATACTATTTATTACAGGACATATATGGAAACTTTCTGTTTCATAAAGCAAGTCAATAAATAGACTTAATTTTATTTTTTACATAGAGAAAGATTTGCCAGTGAGAGAGAGTTTATGCCCAACATGGCTTATATTGTGCTATAACAGTAAAACAGCAGGACAAAATAAGTGTGCTACACTGAAATGCCAGGTAGTTTTTAAGTACATAAAATACATTATTGTATGTCTGTTAAATCTTGCTTTAGTAGGCAAAATCTTAAGACACTCTCTCACTCCCTGTTACAGCTACTAGAAAGGCAACTACCTACTAGTTCTGAGAGTGCTTGAGGTACATTCCTAAATCTAATCCCTTATTTATAGTATGGCTGATTGAATGCTATTGTGTGGGAGGGAAAGACAAAAGTCTGACTTTCATATGTCTTCATTGTTTAAGAGCCATAATATTGCACATACAACGAGTATATTCTATTTTTCACATAGACTGGGTAGGTAAGGACTCAAAGGCAACGTTTTACAAAACAGCTAATACAGTTCATTAGTTATAAACCGAGATATTTTTAATATTTTAATATTGGAATCATCTCCATTTTTAACTGTTTTTATTTTTTAAGACCAAAATGTCAAAAAAAAAAGAAAGTGTTTTAGGGAGGTGCGTTTTAATCTGGGTACATACTGATCACATGTATTATGTGCTTGAGCATGTTAGTTTTCATAGAAGTGCTTGAAGCTTTTATAAAATGTTGGTGTTTGTACTTCAACTCACTTAATATAATTTTAGTCTTTCAAAAGTTCCAGTAATGCTATCTTTATATGCATGTCTGTACATACTTTATGAAATTGTTGAGTGGTCTTGTGATTCTGAACTTGAGATAAATCCTGTGCTATGTCTGTCTTTGTGTAGAGACATGTGTGTCAGTAATTAATGAAAACAACATAAAACTACTACTGACAGGTGGGCTTTGAAAAGCAATATTTGCGATAAATGTAAACTTCAATAGATATCTCACCATTGATTCATAGAGTCTTTGTTAGTATCAAAAAACATTTGCTTGAAGCCCTAGAGAATTTCTTACACATTAGCTTTGTCAGGTTGGAAAACATATTTACATATAACATTTATTTGAAGCTTCAGAAAGCTGAGAAAGATAAAACATTACGTTGGATTTAGTTACTTTCTGTTTGTTGATTAGATTTTTCATTTCTGTAGTACATTGTTGGGGAGCAGGGAGAGGAAAGTTAAGGGTTTTTTTTTATAGTGATTCATTTCTTCACAATTTCCTCCTTTTTAAAATGATAGCGCAACTATGATTTAGGCTTCCTAAAAACATTTCAGAAAAAATAAATTATTACTGAATTACCTTGCCATTTAGTGACCAGAATATTTTAATATATCACAATCTAGAATAGTATTCACTACAAAACACTTTGAACATTTTTAGAGCAGAATTGACTTTAGGTCTTCTCTCTGTCCAGATCATCCCTCTAGTAACTGACACACCTGCTACAGACACAGATCTACTATGGAGGTTTCTTACATCTTATCCGCTGTAATATTCAGTTATTTTACCCCTCAGCATTTTCTTAGATTTTCTCCATGCCTTGCTCTTTTTTCTCTCCTCTCTTCTGTGCGATTCTGCAAATGAATAACTTTGAAAGCTAAAAAACTTATTATTTTTCTTGCTTCAATACGTTTAAATTAAAGTTGTTGGATTATTTTTTTTAAATTTTAAAAAGTATGAAAATTGGTTCATATGAATATTTGCAAAATACTGGATTAATTAATGACATTTTAATTCATAGATTACATTTTTGTATCACATTTACAGCATAAGGCTCTTGGGCAGAAAATATTGCATGACACCCATGTGATTTTCTTCATCAATCTGTGTTCATAATGCCTGTCAATATCAAGATTTTTGGTTGATTTATATTCCTAAGAAAGAAACAGTGTAACTGAATCATAGTTTTGCCTTTCATAGCAATTTCTACAGTGAAATTTAAAGCAGCTTATATCAGTCTCATTAAAGGAGAATTCTCAGTGTGCAGTTCAACAGAGGGCTGAAACAGAAATTTCAAAGCATGATCATTTCTGTGACTTTACAAAAATCTACCATGAACTAGGAAAGCATTAGCCAAGCACTCAGATTTTGACTGCATTGTAATTTATGCCAATAGAAGGTCTACATTAGCATCAGTGAGCTACTGCTAAGTGCTAAGGTCAGTTGTGCATTTCATACTTCAGCTGCAGAGGAAGAATTTTATTGCTTTTCATAGTCATGGTGCAGTGAAAAAGGTGCTTTATGATGCCACAGACAATTAATTGAGGTACATTACCTAGAAACTAAAAAGGTCACACGTGGAACATAATTGACACCTCGTAACCCCTATTAATGATTACAGAAATGCAAATTAGTACTTTTCAGTTTCCAAAGAGTAGCATAACTCTTCTCCAGCTTTGAATTATGTTTCCATTTGCTTACAATCTTTACTCTCTAAAATGTTTAATATACTTTTTTTAAAGTAACCTCAGTCTACATTAAAAATTATACATTATATAAATTATATTATTCATAAAAACTCTATTAAACTGCAATTATATTTCTGTGTAATAGGCATAGTGTAAGAGAAAGAACTAATACAAATATACGAATAACACACTTAATGCTTTAGTAACCTCCCTTTGAAGCTGCATGTGCTAATACCTTTTTTGTTTCATGGGATTTCAGAAAAATGTTTGCCCTTCCTTGTCCCCTTCCCTTCCACTGAACCATGAGAGTTTCTTTCCTTGTAGGCTGTAATGTTTTTAATGCTGGTCAAGACCAAAGAAATATTTGGTAGAGTGTGAAAATTCTTTAAAATAGGATTTTATTTATTTTTTTTTTTTTTAGTATCTTGATGTAATTCTGTCTGAAACTTAGATCCACTGCTGCTTTTTGACATAAAAACTCTGAAAGAGTAAGATTAAAGCACTTTGCTTTTATGTTTGAGCCAGAAGCTATAGCTCCTTGCCAGCCCTATGCAATTTCCAGGTAAGTATGTTGGTCTTTAAAGTACACAACTTCTCCTATGCTTTTCAAGTATGCACAGAGACAGCAACTTTTGTACCAAAAAGGGGAAAAAAAAAAAAGCTTTCATGTCCAATGCAAGATTTGTTCTGAAAAAACAATAATGCAGTAATGGAATATTTTATGTCATAGACTTTCAAAGTAGACCTAACTTTCAAATTAGATCGGGTTGCTCAGGGACACGGCCATACAACACAGAAGTTTTTTCATATGTATTTCAGAGAGAAGGGTCAAGCACTGGAACAGGTTGCCCAAAATGGCTGTGTCGTCTCCATCCTTGCAGATATTCAAAACCTGACTGGCCATGACACCCTGCTCTAGTTGACCCCGTTTTGAGCAGGGCACCAAACTCCAAAGGTCTCTCTCAACCTCAGTACCTCAGCGGTTCTGTGATTTCT
>NW_009628173.1:62533-67089 GCF_000690535.1 Cariama cristata
CCCCCCCCCATTCCTGGACAGCCTGCATAACAGACTAAATTAGCTTTCTTAATGTTTGTTTCACTGATTAGGCAAACCTGTATCTACCACTACTTGGTGCTAGCTGACAAACTAAGGTTTCAGTATGCCTTGGGCCAGCTTTATCTGACATGTCTTTCTATCTTTCATAGAGAGCACAGCTTTGGCTTCTTTTCTCCTGCATTCCCAGTGATGTCATTAGACTGCAGCAAACCTAAATGTAGTCCCCAAGCACCTTCGTTATGGGCCTGTTGGCACTGCAGGCATAGTAAAACAAATGTAAAGACCAATGTGGCCTTTCTTGAACTTTCTCAGTTTTTCCCAAGAGCCTCTAAGGACTGATCATCCACATCCAGCTCTCCATCCTGATCTGTGCCAGCAGTAATTAAAGGGTGTGGATTATAGACTCCCCAAATTATTCACAGAATTTAAAAAGACAAACTGTTTTTAAGTAATGCTTGTGTCTGTATACTGAAGCACACTTAACTCTTTCAGAGCAGTGTTTTTCTGGTCTCACACAAGGTATGCAGTCTTTGTTCTCATTGCACCAAGTCTTCAGCTGTTGTCAGCTGTTATAGCTACACTCAGCTTCAATAACAGGCTGAGAACAACAGTGCTGAGAAACTCCTTAATTGTGACTGTAAAGATAATCTTTAGCTGTTTCTGACCTTTTCAAATTTTACCTTGCAGAAGTCTTTTAGAATGAGACCATTGATTTACTTGCTTTTCCCAGATGACTGGTATGTTGATTTATAAAGTCATTTGATGGAATTATTTTTTTCTAAGGATGCCTGAAAAACAGGGTTGTGCTGGAAACAATTTATTGTTTTGAGCTTTAAAAATTGCATGTATATTTAACAGTTTAAAGCAGGTAGGCATCTTATAATAGAGGTTTTAACTTTCCTTGGTAGCTATCTATCTCATGATGTAGTCTGAATGTTGAAGATGAATGGTGCAGAACCCTCACCACAATTGTTGGTAAACAGTGCAGAACACCACCATGGCTCATTTCCCATTTGATTGATTGTGTTGGTTTTTATCCCCCCCTTATTTGAAAGTCATGAAAACATCTCCTTTTGTCCCTTCCTTCTGTTTAAGACCATAAAGACTGTATGCTTGTACTGAACAATGTAAGAGCATGGTGGTGATAAAGACAACTGAAGAACTTCCCTGAAAGAATTTGATTTTTTGAAGTCCTGAAGTTCCTACTGTCTTAAGGCATTAATCTTCATTCTTTTCTCTTTTCAAAACCAAAGACTACTGAAGTGCAGTGACCATTGCAGCTCTTAAGAGGTATAAAAATAAATAAATAAATAGCATGCTTACAATCATAGCCCAGTGTCATAGTAATACTTTCCCTATTAACAGGTAACTGAAAAGTAATTTCATTTAGTAAAGATGACAAAGATTTCATGGCAGTTTGAATTTCGTCAGTTATATCATCATTCTCCAGTTACTGGAAGTCAGTCCGAATAAATAAATATGCAGTAGAAAGAACCACTTTTCCTTAAAAACGCTCTGCATTTCAGTATCTTAATTAGCATATCAAGTTTTAATATGAGTTATCTTCCCAACCAAATCCTTTTCCTCATTAGTATTTTGAGTAAATGGTCACCCCTTCCCTCCCACAAAGAAATAGGCATCCACTGTAAAATTGCCATACACAGACAGTACTTCCCTTTTATAAGAGCTGCATGCATCTATTTTTTCCATGAATATAATTTCCTGGTGTTAAATCTGTTAATATTGAAACACATAACAAGCTTTTAAACTTTTAGAAAACGTAAAAGTAATGGATACGCAGTCAGGGATATGGTGTATCTTTGTTTCTTTCATTTAAAATGCTGCTTCGGACCTAGTTTGAATTTTCTATATAATCCAAACCTCAGTTTCTCTTCAAATGCAATTTTTTTTTCCTCTCTCTTCCTTTATGCTATCAGCCAAACAGTCTGCTGTTTGTGGTATTTTTTTCAAGTCAAAATAAAATTACTGATGCTGTAATTCAATACCATATTTAAAAATTGATTTGCTTTGTAAAAATAGCTTGGAGTGCCACTACAGATATACTGGCTAGACTGTGTGACTTTCTGAGATATCACCTGTGGGAGACTAAAAATAAAATTTGTCTGTACTGAATTACAAGACTATTGTGCATACCACTAGACAGAGATGAAACGTCAGGAATTTCAAGTTGTAGGGAGTTTTAAAGATACAATGTTTAACGCAGTACAAACTTTTTCTAAGTCTGAAATGCAAGCAAATCCCAAGGTCGTTCATTCAGAAGGCTTACAGCACATATTGAGTATTTTCTTGCCTTTATTACGTGGCTTTGCTCATAGAGTTCCTTATCTCTGATTGAAAGATTGATTATTCTAGTATTGGTTAATAAAAGATTAGAGGTGAAAAGGTATATCATATTGTGTTTGATCTTTCTCAAATAGTTTGTTTGCTTGTTTGGGCTTGTTTGATCCTTGTTAGTTGTCCACAGTGAGAGACTTGAGCTTCACTTTTCTGTTCCTTTGCCAGTCACAATTTCAGAGGACTATAATTGGAGACTTACCACACTGGTTGCCTTTTTTTTTAAAAAAAAAAAACTAACAAATTTTATTGTCCCCACTGTTTTTTGACTCTTATTGGTAAAAAAACTGATGACTGATTTTGAGAAGTAATATACTTCTTTTAACCTCTCGTAATGTCCATTCACTTCCTATGAAAACTGCAGAAGGGGAGAAATTCCTGAAATCAAAGAAAATATCTTAATCAGAATACAAAGAAACTAACTTTAAAAAGATCAGGAAACTGAACTATAGCATCTAATTATCAGTTTTTCAAGATCCAAAAAGAAAAAATTTCTCTTCCGTATCCGTATGGAAACTATGACACTATACACTTAGCTCAAAAGAGTGTTTAAAATTCAATAGAGGAGGAGGAAACTATAGTAGAGAAATGCTGAGGGTATAGAATGCTGGAGTAGTAAATAGAACAAACAGATATTCATGGTATAGTGTAAAATGTCCCGTGTAGCCACTGACATATACTGTAGTATGTATAGGTATGTCTATACACAGTATACAGGTAATTTATCAACTGGATTGCATTACTTTCAGTTCATTAATTTTGCCTTACTGGTTCCTCTCTTTTTCTTTCATTCAGCCTCATCTCACATACACATCATTGTTTTCAACAATATCATTATTGGTGTGATCTTTGATAAAAATAGTAGGTCTTTTAACGCTGCTATTGGAAGGGTGGTTTTGTTGATTTAATTTCTCATGTTTGGGAAGAAAGGCTGGCTAGGGGCAGAAAAGCTCATTGTGTTAACATACGCTCAATTTCCGTGAGGCGAACTCTAGGAAATGCCACCAAATACGTGCAGTTTGGGTATGTACTTCGTACATGACCATTTTAAAGAAAGATGCTTTTCTTTAGTCTTTGGTTTCAGTTCAGTTAGAAATTTCCACATTGGTTGAGCTCTGCTTGTTTCAGTTTATGGTTCAAAAGCACTGATGTGAAACTAGTGAGTATCTCAAGTTTTCCTAAGTTCAAGTGAAATTTCAGTAAGATACTAAATTTGTGTATTTTCTTTGTGTAATAACAGAAATTACAGCTCTTAGATTAAAGAATTAGGCTGCACCCCACAGAAGGACAACACAAGACCCCACTCGTCATGACCTGAGTTCACAACCACAGAAACCAACAACCCTCTCCTATTCTTGTCAGTTAATCTGTACAGAAACAGGTAGATAACTCTTTTACAGAAATAAAGATGACATGTTTTAGCATTGGTTAGAATTAACACCTACAATCTACCTGTATCTCAAACCTGGAAACACGAGCCACGTATCTACTTAGATATGGGAGCAGCTTTGGTCTGTAATCAATTCCAGTCGTAGTAATAAGTTGTTTATCTTCTTAGTGGGTTAGGTTTTGAAAACCTGAGAAATAAACTAAATAAACAAATTCCTTATTTTACTACTGCAGTGTCTAGAGACGGGACTGGTGGTAGGCTGCAAAAAAATAAAAAATGTCACCACATTAGAATACATGTCTGCCAGCTACTTTATTTTAAAAAAAAAATATTGTTTTATGAAGTGCATCTGTACTTTTCATAGGTCATGAAGCTTAGAAAATAAAATCTGTTTACCAAAAGGGTAAGGTGTGGTATAATGTACATAATAGAGATTTATTTCTCCATGAACTGTAGAGCTTGAATTTATTTTACTCAACAGCAGTTTATAATAGAAAATCAAATTAACTTTTATCAGTGGATAAGAGAAACTTTTAATACACCACACAGAAGGTATATTTGAATTTGCAAATCACTTAAAATCTTGCAATGACCTTTTAAGTCCTGATTCTAGCAATATGTAAGGTATAAAAAATTGCCTTTAACTGTTCCTTTTAAGAAATTATGTTCTATTTCCCTTCGGAGGCATTACCTCTGTCATATTGCAGTGTTGCTCATTCATTGTGCTCAAATGCAGTACTTAATGTAGCTGATGTTGCATGTCCAAAATGTGCACCTGGGAAATAATAGG
>NW_009628173.1:67154-67380 GCF_000690535.1 Cariama cristata
GGGGGGGAGTTTTTTTTTGGTGGTGGTTTTTTTTTTCATTCTGATGTAGTCGACAGTTTCCTCTGGAAGCCTATAACTAGCATCTGAAAAAGGAGGAGTTAGTTACACACTCAAATCAACAGCTTTTTACTTGTAATTATCAATCAGTATTCAGCACAATTCTACAAAATCTTGTGTTTATACTCTTAAAAGTGTCTGTTCTCAAATAAGAATTTGAGAATAAAAT
>NW_009628173.1:67402-76612 GCF_000690535.1 Cariama cristata
AAACAAATAGACAATAGTTTGATTCCTAGTTAACTTCTAATCTTTCTTTAAAACTTGCTCCATTGGTCAAGGCTGGATGTGAGATATTGTCAGACCCATAACAAATTCTTCTTTTGTATGTCTGTTTACTTTAACGAAACTTCACCAACCATTTTGAGATAATATGAACATGTACTATGTGGAAAACAGTGGGTTGCCTCAGTAGTTACTATGAGGGAAAATAAGTGATCAGACTACATAAAGACATTTCAAGGTTGTTTTCCTGGGAAGGTTTTGTTTTAAATAATAATTTAAAAAAATTATTTATATAAGTTATGGTACTTATAAACCTTTCAAGATAGAGACAATTATTGAGTCAGTTTCCAAACAATATTCCTGAAATAACTGTAGCAAAAGTTTGCTTTCATCTCTAGCTCCAGTACGTTTATGACAAGATGCCAACATTAAGTAGTGGAACTTGCATTATATCTGTCTCTTGAGGGCTGAACAAACTTGACAGTCCTGAGAGAATTATAAGGGCTTTATGGTGACAACCTAGTGAAGAAAAAAAGAAAAGAAAAAAAAAGCTTGACTCTGAACAAAAGAGAACAAATACAAGGAGATAACAGACAAATAAAGTATATGTAAAGTGAAAATCACAAAGGCTCAGGCTGATGTTTAAAATTCAAGAAAATTCTAACACGTTTTGGATTTTGTTGTTTTTTTTAACCAAGAATCAATTAAGGCCCTTAAATCCTGTTTCTAAATGAAATAAAAACCTCTTGGCATTTAATCACTATGAATTTTAACTTCATTGCTATGTCTGCATGCCAGATAATTGAAATATGAATATATATATATATATAAAATTTTCATCTCTAAGATACTAAGTATAGAGTGAAACAGATTCCAAACACCACATTGCTTTCTGATTTGACAAAATTATTTAGTTGGCAGGAAGAAAACCAGAAAAAAGTCTGTAACGAATACTCTTGAATACTCTTGTAGCTTCATTGCTTCTGCTTTGCTTCATGGTTCTTTTACTTCAGTGTAGTAAATCATCAAATAAGATTTTTATATTGAATTTTATTGTATTTAAAAGATGAAATGAAATTTGAGAGGTTCCTCAGAGTGTTTCTAATCTATTCCCTCTAGTTTTCTTTTTTCCTACTCTTTAGTGTCTGTTTTGGCTCCTGACCTATTCTCTCCAATCTTTCTCATTTTTATAGAATATTGTTGGTAAAGTGTGTACAATGTTGCTTGGGAAAAACATGCTGCAGTGATTTTTCTTTCTTTTTAAAGTGTGTTTGATTCTATCTAGCAGCTGCAGGCCCCTTTTTTCACAAAAGAATCTGATTACTGAGTGTGATTAAAATGAATTTTTCTTTATATGGCATACTGTTTTTCCCAACTGTGACTCTGAAAAGCACATGTTTTTCTCAGTATCAGTGTAATACTTAAACTTGTAAAGACACAATCATCACAAGACTTTTTATTTACTATTGTTCAATACAAACAGTGTAGAGTGAAAGAAACTAATGAGGTCTTTGATAATCAATTCTTATCAGAAATGTCTTGGGCAGAATGTGGTTTTTCAATTATCATCAATTGTTCAGTAGCTGTACACATAGGCTTTTTTTTTCATCCAGAAGTGCTGATTTTATCTTTATTTTAAGAAAGATTAACTTACATTTGAATGCTTGAAATTAAAACTGTTCCTACTTGGACTGCTTTCTTGACAATTGCCATTATTTTATCTTGTATGATTTTACATGCAAGCTTTGTCACATAACTATTGAGCTAAATTTTTAAAAGGAAAAACCTCAAAGGCAGGAAAGCCAGGCAATTGGCATGTAGAGGTTTGGGGAATTTGAGGGCAGGATATTTGTTTTTAAGGAGTCTGTGAGAATAGAAGAGCAGGTAATGTGTAGACTAGCCTTACTGTTCTCTAGGGAAATGATGCTTCCAAAATTTGGAAGAAATTGGAGGAAAGTTGCTGGTTGATGAGAGGGAGGAGGGGAGAGGGAGGGAGGGAAAGACAGCCACGGACACTGTTAATGTAACCAGTTGCATCCAAATACTAGCTCTAGCTTTTAAAACAGACCAGTTGGAGACTGGGCAGTTTGAGAAACTGAGGTGTTGAATCCATTTGGATTTTTGGATCTCTTTTCATCTCTAATGCTTGTACACCAGAAATAAGGACCTTTAAGGGTTTCTTTTGCCCAACAGTTGTAATTGGTGAGGCAATGTCGGGGCGGGGTGTCCTAAAAAAGCAAACACACATTTTGCTTTATAATACTGGCGGTTCATAACAGATTAATATGTTTATGGTGTTTCAACTTGTCTAGATAGAGCATAGTCAAAAATCTTTGAGCTTGGACTTATCTTGAGTTGACAGAACAAGTCCGTAACGAGTAGTTATCCCTTTGATAAAAGTATGGCAGGGAAAGGGTAGTTTTCAAGTGGTATTATACTTCACTTTCCCTGACATTTTTTTTTAATTGTTTTTATTTAGAACTATCTTATAAACTGTATAAAGCTGATTGTAAACTGGTTTCTATTTCATGAAAAAAAAATTCATAAGCTGTATTTTTTTTTAATGATGTTCTTCAGAACCTCTTTCTGATTTCCAGAAGTGATATCATTGAGTTGTATACTAATTCTAGGTGACAGGAAGAAATAATTTGTATATATAAAAGCAACTTGCAGCTCAGTAGTTTTACAGCAAGGAGAGATGAGACAAGACTGTTGGAGAATCCCAGAAAAGCTGCATGCAGTATCTGGGAGCAGTCTCTCTATTCACTGCTACAGAGGAGGGATGATGCCCTGCTTTATACCCTACAGAGAGAAACATTAGGATTATGTGAAGTTTCCTTATCTTTCACACAAAGCACAT
This sequence comes from Cariama cristata, assembly GCF_000690535.1. Taxonomy (NCBI): domain Eukaryota; kingdom Metazoa; phylum Chordata; class Aves; order Cariamiformes; family Cariamidae; genus Cariama; species Cariama cristata. Next base: position 70,278 of record NW_009628173.1, read on the forward strand.
GGTATTCACCTCTGTCCCTTTTTCACAACTCTCCTAGTATGGAAAAGGGGGAAACAGAAGAAAAAACATTTTGTATTATATTTATGGTCTTAACATTTATGGACTTGTCTTACTTAGAAAACAGGTCCCTTTCCTGAAAGGCAGGGATGTACAGATTAAAGCCCATCTCGGGGACTGCGCCTTAAATGTGTCTCTGTTAAGTCAGGGAAAGGTGATGTAGGCTACCTGACTAGTTGATGTTGGCTGACGTGCCAACTGGAAAATACAGGCTTCTCTTTATCACTCTGTCATTGGCTTTTCGTGTTGAGCCTTTGCAACTAAAGGAATGGATTTCATGATTTGTGCTCAGCAAAATTAAAAACGAGCAGCTTTTTCAACGTACCAAAACCACAGGACAGGCACAGGGCCAGCGATACCAGCTGTTGCATTGGAAACATTTACCAAAGGTGCTTTGCTGTAGCTTTGGAACTTTGATTCCAACATTGCTCCGATGAGGTCAGCAGCGTGTGCATTTGTGCGTGTGGTGAAAGTGTAGGAATGGAAGACAGTTTCACTATAAAATGTAGTAGGCTCTTGAGATTATGAAATAGGGACGAGTTTATTTATATTTAAAGGATAAATATTACTACAAGGTAGCCTCATATTCTCTTAGTAAGAGCCAGGATTCTGTAAAAATTGTCATATACCACCATCTTCTGAGCAAACCCTGTATTGCAAACTGTTAAGCCTGATGGTCTCACTCTATGCTCAAGCAATATGAGAAAACCTCGGTGTTCAATATCTGACGTTTTAAGCACTAGATTATTAGAAAACTTGTATCCAATTTTCTGAGGAAAAGGACTTGGATTATTAAGAAGTAGGTCTGTGTTTAACAGGTTCTTGTCTTCCCTGACTGAAAAATTCACTGACAAATATCAGGTAACTCTAGGGAAATTCACAATGAGAAAAGCCTATGTAGAAAATGTAGTATGTGTGACCCTGTTGATAAAAAAGGTCTCATGTTACTGCACAGATTGAAGAATTGCTGACAAAGTTCCTATAAGCTTTGAATGTAGGCTATTCAATCCTTGGTTTCTGCAATTCTAAGACTTCTAGTGCTGATCAGTTGAAATTGTGGTTTAGCGAAACTGGTTTATGCACGAAATGAAAAATTATAGTCTATTTTGTCTATATTATTTTTCTTCATATTTTCTGCATTGTTCTTAACACTACAAAATATTTTCTAGGCTATATATTTGGCAATACATTACAGGGATATTGCAATATTTTTGTAATAATCTGATTTGCAGTAGAATAGAGAGATGCTTATGATGCTTTAAAGGTTGAAAATGATGTGGCCAAAGGGCAGCAGTTTTAGAATTGCACACAAATTGAAGGAGTTACAGAAAATCAAGAGAAAAAAAAAAATACAGAAAACACATACGAGGAAATTATCTCAGGTGGCCTCATACACATAAAAACTGAAAACAATATGCATACGAAATTGTGAAGTTCAGAAGAACAGTATATTTCCAGAAGAAAAGAGAAAACCTAGTTAGAGATGAAAGCCTGACAAGTGTGTTATTTTGATAATGAGTGTATACATCAGTCATACAACTGTTCTGAAGGATGCTTCGCTCTCCAAGGAAAGACAGCAGAGGACAAGTCCGTTTCGGGTGACTGCAGTTTAAGTTAGATGGTGTTTTGGTGATTGCTGTGACTTTTACCAGTTGTTGTAATGCACTGGAATTTACTTAGCTTCTGTTGTGAAATTTATTCAGGGAAAATTTTACCAAGTTTATTTGTGGAACAGAAGATAAAGCAATAATATGTTAACAGAACATCAATCTGTGATCTGACAATTCAAAGGCATGCTGATTTATTATTTTTGTCTATGTATCAAGGCTGGGGTTTTTTGGTGGTGGTTTTTTTTTCTTTTCTATGTATTTTTCTGCCTACATCTAATGAAGGATAAAATGTGAGAGTCCAATGGATCAGGGAATGCCATCTAAATTAGAGACACAAGAAGAGATAATAAAGAGTAAATATAAAATGGAGAAATCCTGCTTTGAAAAGCCAAAATTCTCACAGTCACTGAGATGATATTTTGGGTTTGTATCCAATCTCACACAGTCTTGTCAAAAATTATCCTAGTCTTCATATCCACTCTCCATTCCTCAGCACTTTTTGTAACTTTTAAAATACAGAAATAATTTGGGCTAAACCTCAGAGTATTCTCTTAACAATTCCTGTAAATTGAGACTTTTTTTGGACATTTAGTTTGATTAAAATGGATTCATTATCTCACCAAAAAGGACAAATGGAACTGAAAGCGTTTTGTGTTAAACTTCCTGCTGGAGTAACATGCAAACTCACTTTCGGATTGTACTGGGTTTGCGTGGCAAGGTTTTGGTAGTGGGGGGCGGCTACAGGGGTGGCTTCTGTAAGAAACTGCCAGAAGCTTCCCCCATGTCTAAAAACCGCCCACACCACCTCGCCCCAAGCGGGCCCCGCCGCTGGCCAAGGCAGAGCACATCAGTGATGGTGGTAGCTCCTCTGGGGTAACAGAGTTAAAAAGGGGAAAAAGTGACTGCTCAAGAGCAATTGCAGCCAGGGAAGGAGGAGGGGAGGAGGTGCTGCAGGCCCAGCCCCTGGTGCAGCCCACGGTGAGGCCGGCTGTCCCCCAGCAGCCCACGGAGGCCCACGCTGGAGCAGATCCCCACCCGCAGGCCGGGGAGGACCCCACGCCGGAGCAGAGGGATGCCTGAAGGAGGCTGAGGACCCCGTGGGAAGCCCACGCTGGAGCAGGCTCCTGGCAGGCCCTGTGGCCCCGTGGAGAGAGGAGCCCAGGCTGGAGCAGGTTTGCTGGCCGGGCTTGTGACCCCGCGGGGGACCCAGGCTGGAGCCATCTGTGCCTGAAGGGCTGCACCCCAGGGAAGGGACCCGTGCTGGAACCGTGGAGGGATCCCATGCTGGAGCAGGGACAGAGGGTGAGGAGGAAGGAGTAGCAGAGATAATATGTGATGAACTGACTACAACCCACAACACAGATATAGTTTTTCTATTATTAAATACAAAATATTAATCTATCCTTAAAATACCATATTTAAAAGGTCATTCCTGGACAGTCTTTCCCAAATGAGTTGTCCAAGCAGTAAGTGGCAGATATATTTTCTTCTTAGTCATATATGATTGGCTTGTGAAAATCTTGATAATGTGAAGTTAGTGCCATCCTCCTGTATGCTCCATAAACATGATTATTGACATACAAGAGAACAGAGTTTTTAATTTTTTTTGCATATGTAAAATTGTGATGGAGAAAAAAGTTCTCAGGGATGTGGGCATGAGGAAGAAAAGGTGTGTGACCTTTAATAACTCTAAGAGCGAATGAAGTAGCGGAGCTTTGTTGAAAAGTAGGAATGGTTGAACGTAGCATTCTGTTGTCAGCAGAGATCTTAGAGATAAAAAGAATATAGTTTTACTGTGAAAAAAGCAGACCATCTTTCTGAGGGGAAGTTGCAGTGAAAGGATTTCTGTTCTGATAAAGTTCCCCCCTTTCCTTGTAAGAGGAGATAGGGAATAAGGTGAGGCTCAAATATCAACTGTAGGTACTCTTAGCACACAACCTCTTAGAAATACTACATCAGTGGTGACCATTAGAGAAGTTCAGTTCAATCTCTGCAGGGATTAATTCTAATCAATAAAATGAAATTTCCCCATGGGAAAGACCCATACTGAAATGCACAAACAAATTCATTGCGGTTTATTTAGCTTGCAATTTTTTTTGATATCTGGACTTAGAGAAGATGAGCTAATTTCAGTGTTGGATTTTGGTTTTGTGGAGTCAAATACTGAAGCCCAGGTATTTAGCCTGTATTTAGCATCATGCAGCCCATCTCTGAAGAGTCTCAGGTCAGGTGGGAAGCAAAAAAAATTACGTCATGTCATAACCATGTACAAAAATATACATTTAGAAAGAGATAGGAGTAGCCTCACATAACACTTCATTTGAGTCCCTTTGAGGAAATTACCCTGGATTCTCCTTCTAGGCATGCACAACCAGTTGTCTCCTTTCATGTTAAAAGATTTATTTTCACTCTTCAAGCAATTCAGTGTATACTGTAGAAAAACTGGTTTTGTAAGTTCCTCAACCAAGAAGGCAGAAAAAAGAGAAGGAGGCAGCATGAGCTAGTTGACTAGGTAGCTGAAAGAAGCTTTGAATTTCTGTGAATCTTGTTGGCTTAGTGGAGATTCTGTCCAAAACAAACTAGCTTATTAACTAATCTGGGTGTTGAAATAATTGGGCCCAAGTCCTTCCCTTAATACACTTTTTTCTACTGTGGTGTCAGGGAAATAATTTATTTTTTCTGTGACTGTTGTAAATAGCTATAGTACTGCTTTGCTACCTTGCAGATGTGTTGTGAAGATGAATGCTACAGTAATGCAGTTACATTACTGAAAGTAACATTGCTAAAGTAAGGGAAGGGATTTTTCTGCGCTAGTTGGTTCTTATGCACTTTGCCTAAATATCTCCTACAAGTAGATAAAGAAGATGATAGTGGTTAAACTGAACCTTCAGTCTTTCCCAGAATTGATTTCATGGGGTAAGTGGTATCCCTGCTTTCCATACATTACAGTATATAAAATATTGCTGCTGGTCCAGTTCATGTAGAGATTATCACCCACTCCAAAGAGGAAAAAGGTGGTTTAAGGAGCAGGGCTTAAAAAGAAAAAAACAAACAAACAAACAAAACCCACGATGATTTGGGAAAAAAGAGTCATGATAACAAGCACAGAGCAGTACAAGGTCAGAGGTAAGAGAGGGTGGCTCCCTCCCGCACTTGGCAAGCGAGCCAACTGTGTGTGCAGCTGTCAGGGTACTTAATAAGCAAAGATGCTACATAACTATTGCACCTACTCGTGTTTGGAGAAACAGAGGAAATATGAAGGGATCAGACCTCATCAGAGAATCTCTCTAGCATTTTCTCTCACCTAATAATGTCAAAATGTCTCCAAATTCTCTCTAGATCGCTTTTCTTCTATCTTCCTTTCAGGTGTCCAGTTTCCTTTTGTAAATTGCTAGTTTCCTTTCACATGATTTTTCACTGCTGTACGAATAATATGGAAGAAAAAAAAAAACTAAACCAAACTTTCTAAAAGCACCGAGGAACTGCTTTCTCTAGAAAATTCAGTTGTGCCATTGTATTGCTTAAATTCAAGTATCTGCTCAAATTTTATTTTGATGTTTTCTAGCACTTAAGATTTTAATCTCATGATAATTCTTGTCATAATTTCATCCTAAAATAGAATATTTTGAAATTAATTCAGGATGCGAATGTGTAATATTGCTCTTATTCTTTACAAGTTGAAATGAACTTTCATATCAACAACTCCAAACAGGGTTGCCAGCCTGTGCACAACCTGATCCCCAGATGTAGAGTTGCACATAAAAATACTATGTAAAGAAACAGATACTTCATTACTCCTGCTTTCCATGGCACCTTTATAGCAGATCTCTCAGTACCACCTCTTCAGACAGAGATTGGAGCTTGAGTTTGCACTCAAGGAGAGAGACATGCAGAATTATTTGTCCAAATGTGGTTTTTAAATCCATCCTTCCCCAGGCTGACCACTTTAATTTATAAGGTCACATTCAGATTGCTCTCTGACTTTTCTCTGCTTCCTACCCTTCACATCTTTTCCCATTTCCTCTCACCCATATTTATCTTTGTGTTGTTTCTGTCACAAGATACAGCCTTAAACTTAAAATTTAGAAAGTGTGCTGGTTGCCACAGCCTTGCCATAGAAATTAGTAGACCACCTCATCACATAACACACACATGCAAATATTCACATACTCTGCCTCAGCGGTTGTGGTTCTTGGTAGGAAGAGCTACTCAATTTACCAAACTGATAAAGGTAGCTGCATGCTGCAAGCTAAAAGAATGCTACAATTTTTCTTTCTTATGCTATTTTTTAAATAAGCAAACCCCATAACACAATTTCTTTAGAGAACAGTAAAGAAATACAGAAAGTGTAATTTTCTCCTAATATCCTTTTTGAGATTTTGTTGAACTACGGAAATGGTAATATATTTAAATATATGTTTAAGGGGATTGTTTATATCTAAGTGTTTTTCCTAAGTGTCTCATGCCTTGTTTACTGATAAAGCATTTAACAAAATTTGCAAGCTGAAGGAGGGGACAAAGGCAGGGGAATTCTATGTCTTCTCTGCAGTCGTAACAGTCGCAAGCCATGCGGCTCAAAAGCTGGTCCTGTGCGTTTGTATTAAGGTACTCATCCACAGTTTCTGTTCAAAACTGACCTCTTCTAGCTCAAGTCTTCATTTTCTTTCC
>NW_009628173.1:76643-190657 GCF_000690535.1 Cariama cristata
CCTACTGTACGCTTGATTAAGTTTTTAGATACGGCTTTATATTTTGTAAATCACACTACTAGCTAAGGAACCGTGCCTGTTTTCTCTCACTTGAGGCTGTGTGCCTTCTTCCACCCCAAGCAAACTTCAAATTTCATGAAAGGGTTTATGAGAAAGACCCATTGGCACTGACAGTTTATCAGCGTCTATCGTGATGTACCTCGTGTACCTATCTTGACATTAGTTGCACATTATATAATTTGTATTTTAGAGTTTTAAAAATGGGCATTCAATATCAATGCTTTCCAAACAAGAGCAGAATAAATGAGGTTATACTGGTTATTGGAAACAGTGATGTGTGGTTCTAGGAGAACATGAGAAAAGCATTATTTAGATCCTGAATGATAAGCAATAGTGACCCTCTCCCTCTGATCCTCACAAATCTTTATTTATATAAGAGTGCACATGGCTGTTGCATGACCAAAGCAGGGATGGCAATGGATAGGGCAAAAATGTATTTTTATTATTAGTGTTTAAAAGTTAATATTTGCAGCAAAAAGATGTTCTATGTAGGTGGTCAGACAGGTTCCCTGTAGGACAGGGGAAAGAGAAGTAAAATTAGTATCTACCTCGCATTCACAAATGTCTTACCATGCAGATTCACTGTCATGCTTGGTGGTTAGCTCCCTTGCGTTTGCTTCAGATTGTTGATTTAGTGCGAAACAAAAATACCTTCCTTCTCTGATGGTTTTGTTCCCCATTTGCTTTGTCTTCCTGTTGTTTTGGGTTGATAGGGGGGTTTTATGGCTTTTTTGCTTTTCCTCCACAAAATAGATACAAAATGAAAATAGTCATGAATAAAATTTGTTTCCTGGCCCACCAAGCCAGCAATAGATTTGTGTGTTGATCTAGAAATTCATAACTAAATGAAAGTAGTTCTAAGCTGACACACTGATAAGTTTTTCTTGTAGGGCAGCCTCATATAATGGCCCCAAATGAAAACATCTGAACATGTGCTGTACTTTCAGCCCTCTGCAGGCAACCAACTCGAGTTGCCAAGGGCTGGGGTGTGTAAGCCCCTTTCCTAGAAAGGGCATCTTGGCATGACAGTATTGGTAACTATTTTTGACTCAAAGAAAGAAAAAAGATGAACTTTATCTAAAAAGAAGTGCTAGAAGGAAGGTAAATTTTAGTTTATGTGGACCAGATGCAGTAAGACAGAATCTTTTGTTCTTTTAGAGTACAAAAATGAGATTGATACTTCTGTCTTTTCTGTTCTTGAAAAGATGTAAAATAAAAACCACAAAGTTGTTAAAATATAGTCTAAATTCTCTTAGCAGAGAAACTAAACTTTATTTGAATGTAGCATGCTATATATAAACATAATTGATTTTTAAAGTTAAAAATGTTTTTCTTTTTATAAATATGCTTATGAGATTTCATCTTTAGAAGCATTCAATAGGATTAATACTATAATTTTTTTTTAAAACAGCATATTGCTGAATTCTGAAAATACAGTATTCTATCAGGAAAGCTAGTCTACACATTCAGAGAATTTTCATCTCTATCCTGAATTTTCTGATGCTGACAAAACAACAATATAACAAACACTAAAGTAGATACTGTCCAAATATTGTGCTTTACAGCATAGAATATCTTACATACATTCTTTTTCTAAAATACGCTTTCAGCATTTGAAATTATAGAAAAATGAACTTAATGCAAAACAAATTAAAACCTTCATTAGAAATTGGCACACAAAAAGAAAATATCACACATGTGGAATATTATGTGCTGTTTTCAAGTGATTCTTTTCCTGTTTACTGTTGATTCTTAGCATTCCCTTAATTTCATATAAAACATAAACATGCTTATATAAATGGTGTATAATATTACCCAGTGGATGTGTTTGTTTTCTTACCATATTTTTACTGTACATGAGAGAAAGCTGGTAATCTTCAGCTGAGGTCAAAGATTGTCATATCAATATGATATAAAAATTTAATTTTGTAAGTTATACTCAAGGAATGTAATTATATGATTTTTTTAAAATTTAATGCATGGTGATTATCCCAAGAATAATCAAATTAGTTTAACGCATACTGACAGATGGTTAGTGGGCAAAGAAAGACAAATCCATGAATAACCTGACACGCTGATCAGCATTAGAATATCACATATCTATGCACTGTGAAAATGATTGCAAATTATATTAGCATTGTGTTTTAACAAAAGAGATTTCTTTCTGTTGTCACATACTTAATAACATGAAGATACCTTAGCTCGACTATTTCTTAACATGCACTGTACAATTTAATATACTGCTCAAAATGGATATTCTATCACAGTACTAGCAATGCCAGAGGTTGAATAGCAACCAAATTCTCTGCCTCTCTGATTTGATTTTAAAGTTAATTTAGTAATTTAATTTCTAAATATAGAAAAGAAGTTACTTCTGCAGAGAATATTCTGTTGCCAGTGATATTTATGGGCAAATATTTCCTTCTCTGCAGTTCACTGTTGAAGGTCTCCCTCTCTCATTCATTTTCATTTATTTAAAATATAAAAGCTTGTTTTATAAACATTAGCATTACTGCCAACATAGAAAAGAAAAAGTTTATGAAGTCTTATACACCCGTTTATCACTTTACTACTGCATTTTATAAATAACAGATACACTTTTGTAACAAATCTGAACCATTTAAACATCTTATTGAATTTTTATGTATTAGACGTAATAAAATAACTCACTTATGCAAAATTATCTGATTTTTGTAATGCAGGAAGACAGTTTTGTGCTCTAATAGCATAATGGCTCAGAGATAAGAATTGTCTATAACGGAGGGCTGCTAAGATGTGTGTAGTCTGTACTGCTTTCTGGAAATGTTTCTTATCTTCCTGACTCAGTCTTCATGAAACTCCACTCAGTTTAGTTTCACAATATTTACAATCCTCAGGGCAACTTCACAACAACAACACATGCTCCAGCCCTTCCAATATTGACAGGAACTTCCTAAAAGAGGAGAGAGAAAAAAAAAGAGAAAAAAAAAAAAAACAAAGGAGGAAATTTTTTTAGTAGACTGGTATGGATAGGACTAGAAGAAATTACTTGTAGATTAAAAGGAAAGTAATTTGTTTATATAAAGTAATGTACTGCTAAAAAAATTAAACTTAACTAGGGCTCTAAAAACACAGTTCTGGCTTTTTGGGATAAGGCTTTAGTAGCCACTGAGAGTTACAAGGCTGCAGGCTGATGTTGTTACTCTTAACTTTTGTAAAAGACCTTCATATCCTATGTTTCAGAAACAGGGACTGTGCAGCTACAAAAGGATCTCGACAGTTTCAAATATTTCTTCGTGGTCTCAATGGTGATGGTCATAAATCTGAAAAGCTGGAAGTGGCTCCGGCAGATGGCATTGCTGCCAAGCACACGCCAGCTCGCACAACGGCAAATTTCAGCACAAGCACAAAATGATTTGTGCAACCTGGTTCACTTGCCCATGCACTGCCTTCCACCCTTTAGTCTGAAAAATTTTAAACAGTTATTTCACAGGAGAGGCAACCAATATTTTACACAAACCCAACTACAGTATTACTGCGTCTTAATATATCTTTTTTCACAAAACCAGTGATAATATTGCAATATAATAATTTTAGCTTTGTCTATTATTTGGATGGAATTCTTCCTATCTGCAGGAAGAATTCCTATTCTTTATGAGGCAAGTCTTCCTATTACCTCTGTCCACTCATTATTTTGAGCATCGTAGGACTCCACGGTATCCAGGTACGTATGGCCATCATAGCCCCCAACAGCATATAATCTGTCCCCCAGAGGACAAATTCCAACAGCATCCCGAGGTACACTCAAGGGGGCCACAGTAGTCCAGGCATCTGTTTTAGGATCATACCTAGGATATTTTATGAACAAATTTAGAAAAATACATTGCAGGAGCACATTTCAAATTTAAATTACTGCTATTTCCTTATTTTCTCCTGTCTTGTATTTCAGCTTACATCATGAACTAGTATAGAGAATTATGAGTAACGTGAATAAATATTTAATTTAGCCACTAGAGGGGTCTTCCAGCACATGGAAAATGCCCATATTTTCACTTTTTGATTACAGTCTCTTCATTTCTGTCAGATTAAACAATCAATACATTTTAAACATAAATGAGGCCTGAGGGAATGATAGCAAGGCCCCCGGTTAACTCAGCAAAGTTAATTTCAAAATATTCTTTTTTCTTTCTCCATAAAGATTTTTGTTTTCTCTTCCTTGTCAGACCTAATGTTTTCAGAAAATTTCACTGTAAAAGAAGTTGGGTATCTCATATAGTTGATAAAAGTTCTTAACACAAAACGCATGGCAGTGTTTTACATGAGTATTGAGTCTTATTTCCGATACATACTCAGTCGATTTCCAATATAAATTCAAGTGAATTCCAGGGTAGTGCCAGCTTTACACCATCTAATTGAGAACAAAACTTAACCATTGTTATTCACAACACGGAGTTGAACACTTGCTCAGTTTTTCTTTCTTGTCCCCAAATGACACAAGAGTGTCAAGGGATACCCACGGCCCATTGAACAGCCAGAGGAGTTGTCCCCACTCATTATGTTCCCTGCTCACCCGGGGCTCAAGTGTTCTCTCATCCTCCTACATTGTGCCACATGCCACCACAGTGGCAAAGCAATATTTGACACACACTACTTCTGTTTCTGAAAAAGAAATGTTCAGAATTTGCGTTTTCTTAAGAGCTGTGCTCATCAGTGGTGAATACAAAAGTGGGATTAAATAAGGATCAGATAAACATCATTTTAAAGAGTAATTACTTTTAAAAATGGATATAAAGCCAGGATTTGACTGCTTACAGTTATGTGCTACCAAAATCATTAGGCCTGTGTATTAATGCGCTATTTAGTTTTAAAGTGTGAATTCAAGCTAAAGTAGTTTGCTTTGGTGAGTGTTTACTTTTTATTTTGCTTGCTAGATCAGACCCTTAGCATATGTTTTAGCCTGATTTCCTACAGCAACATAGATTCTTACAGAAACAAGGCTCTTGCATCAGAAAAGACCTGTGTAGTGACCACTGCCTGTTTGAGTATGTGGAATTTACTACATGTTTAACCTTTTGGTCAATATCAGCCAAATTATTGGAGGAAGACACAACTGAGAAGTGTTTAGTTCCTACAAGAGATGACACAAGTAGCCCAAACATGGGTTTTGGCACTCAAAAACTAGAAAGGTCACATACTGAATTTGTCTTACTTGTTGTCTTTACCTGGCTCCCGGGCAGCTCAAATAGAAGGGAGATCTGGGAAGAATTTGCTTCTGAGGGTTAGTTGTTTTGTTGTCTCAAAAGCATTGGAAATCGGTCATTCTGCTCAAAATATTATTTTAAAAAGCATAATATGTTTTACAAACATAACATTCCAATTGTGAAGATATTTCCCTTGATTCTATAAATTATTTTGTATTTCCTTCCTGGGGGGAAAATAAAAAAAAAAATCCTTACCTTTCTACACAGTCGGAAAGTCGAGAGCAGTGGTTGGAAGCAGGTGCATCATGACCTCCCACAGCATATAAAAACCCGTTGTACGTTGCAACACCAACACCGCCTCTTCTCTTGGACATCGAAGCACATATACTCCACTTGTTTGTGTGCGGATCGAAACATTCCATCGATTTTAAGCAGGAGCTCCCATCTCGTCCGCCAACAGCATACAGTCTGGGACAATTACCCACAAGAAGGCAAACAATTTCAGTCTTTAGTCTCTCATTTTAATAGGAATTTTATTTGGTTAACTTAATCCAGACCACTTTAAAATTATCATTATGCCCATTATTTGCTGTCTGACAGCCGTGCTCTGGAACTGTCTTTGCACAAAGGGTTTTGCATGCTATATCAAGGAAGTTATATTCTTCATTTGCAGTGTAAATTTTCAAGCAGCCATATATGAAAATTAAGCTTAAAAGTTCATGTTAGCTTCTTTAAATGTGAGATATAGATGGAATTGAATTGAAAGATGCTACATATGTTTGAAATATATGGGTAGTATTCCCTGTGACAGGTTTATGGAGTATTTGACATCTTAGTATCACATTAAGTATTTTTCCTATACTGTTAATATGTAAAAGAACTTTAATATCATCATTATATATAAAAAAACTTATGACAAAAATATTTTGAATATATTTTCCTCAGTGTTTGTATTTAACAAAATCTGCTGGACAGAAGTTACCATAGAGGTATGCCCTCTTCTCTGTTCAGCCTAAAGGCACTTAGCAGACAACTGGAGATTTAAACCAGCTGATGATGGGACAACATGTAAGAATGAATGGTGGAAATCCACATTAAGAAGCGGGGTGGGTGTGTGTGTGTATGTGTGTGACTTTTTGTCAATGAATTTTACAAAGCCTGAATCTCTTGTTTAGGCTGCTCTGATGTATAATTTAACTAGAAAATTCTTGACCACTGTTAGAATAATAGAAAATTTCTAGTGCTTTCTTCTAATGCTTGTGAATGGAAGACAGACTTGAGTTTGGTTGTGCAGTTTGTGGCCTGACCCATAAAAAATTTGAGGATTTGATTTGTTTTCTTTTCACATCATGCCGTTAGATACAGACTACTTGTTTACACAGCTTTCACAGAGAGAGGAAATCACTGTATATACAAACTGATTGGATGGGATTTTTTGTTTTCTGTAACATATCTAGAAACATGGTAGTGTTTCCTATTCTCTGACAAAAAGAACAAATATACCATTATTGACTGATGTTTTCAATAGACCATTTATTGGTCAAAAAGTGTTGCTTCACAGAAACTTAAAGTCTTTTCTGGTGGAGCTGAATAGGCAAAAATATGGCGTGACTTAAGGAAACAGGAAAAGGAGAAGCATTCTGCATGGTTAGACTGCAGCAGTAGCACTGAATGATGGACATTTGATCTCGGCTTCCCCTGGTATGCCAGAAATTACATCACTAGACTAACAGATGTGATTTAAACCAGGCTGGAGATAGCTTGTATCAGGAGTGATTGAGAACAGAGTCAGGATCAGGCTGGATTTCCTCTTTGTCAAAGTGGTTTCCTGCATGTCGCTGTGGAAGGTGTCAGCAGGAGTTTCTGGTGGAGTTTATGCTGAGAACATTTCCTCTGAGATACAACAGGGACTTGAGCAGACAGTTCTGCCTCTAGTGAGTTAATGATTAAAATCCCGTCATGTTTGAATGCAAAACCCTGACTTGTATTTGAAGAAGTTTTGCATTGGCAAATATCTGTTGGCTGATACCTTTTTCCTCCTCTTTATCCTTCTCTTTCTCTGGAATTTAAGAAGTGAACAGGGAAGGCACTGATAAAGTTTTGGGATAAATGCAATCATCTGCCTGCAACTGTAATATTCCCGGCCCCTACACACTGTCATTGCTAAGAGCTTTCCGCAGATTTAAATAAGAAGGAAGGCTGGCTCAAGCCATGCTCTCCAAAATAACCTGGGGCCTTTTACAAGGCTTTTGTATTTCTAGCACCAGACTATGTTGCTGAAGAAGGAAAACAGAATTCTGTTAGGCGTTAATTTATGAATTGTTCTTCCTTATGCTGAAATACAGCTACTTTCAAATAGCAATGTATAATAAACTGTAACACACTGTTCATTACAGGTTACACATCAGATTCATACATGTGTCTGTTCCCATGTAAAAGTGCTCAAGTGGCTTTAGTGTCTTAGGAGGATGTTTAAATAAGTTTTGAAAATCTCTCTGGGAAAACCAATGTACAGTGAACACGTGATCTCAGTGTATTTAAGCAATAGATGAAGGGCAGAATAAATCTGGGTAGGAGAAGACTTATAGAAAGCTGTTTATTCCGTACCTAATTATTAAACTGTCTTCCTTTCATTGAACACACTATATACTTTTAACCTTTTAAAAATTATTCTTGACTATGAACTTGTATATTACAGTTGCAGATGCATGCAAGAGGTGTAAAATGACAGAGGAATTACTTTGGTTTTGTACACGTTCTTTCAAAGGGAGCTTCCTTAGACACAGTGATTTTAAAGTGTAAACATAAATTTAGAGTATTTTTTTAAAGTAGCCAATCTTATAGCCCCATAAGTTATCTTCTAGGTAAAATTCTGATATGCATGTAATAACATTTTCAAATTGCTATAACTTAAAAGGGCTGAAATATGTTTACAACATGACTGCAAGTTTGAAAACAATTTACCACAACAGAGGAAAAGCTTTCCTTTCTTATTTTTGTGCATTCTATTTTCTCTTTGTTTTCTTGAGGTGATTAATTGCTGTAAGATTGAAAAGAAAATGTAAGAAACTGTATTTCCAAGGAAGGAAGCAAATGAAAAACGAAGGAGAGTTTTTCCTGTTGACATACTTGCTATTTAATGCTGCAACCCCTACGGTGCTTCTAGGGGTTGACATGCTAGCAACGTAATTCCATTGCCGTGCTTGTGGGTCCCATCTTTCTACGGTATTAAGGTAACTCCATCCGTCATGGCCACCAACAGCATACATTGGTCCTTCAAGCATTGCTACTCCTTAAAAGACAGAATTAGGGACAAATTACAGTATCTAATAATTTCAGTGACCAGTAGTGTATTAACTTCATACTTTAATTCCCTGTATGCAGATAAGCAATTTCAACTGGTATTAAACTATCTAAAAGCTGCGTTGTCATTTGGCAGAATAAACAAAGATAAACAAAATGCTTCATACACAGTGTTTTTCTGAATAAGCATTATCTTTTGTCAAAAGATTAGAGGAAAGCTGCTTTAGCTCTGATATTCTCTTCTTGGACTTTCATCTCTTCCACTTCTGTTGACCTTGTTCTGAAACAAATTTGAGCCCCTAAAAGAGAAACAATGCTATTCTTTAAAAAAGAAAGGCAAAGGTTGAACCAGGCAATGAAAAATATGCCCAAACCAACCACTTATCCTTGTTCTGAGCCAGCTGAAGCTCTGTAGTCCTGCCAGCGTGAAGCCTGAGTGGGTGGGTAGCTGGCTGTCCTTACTAGCTAAAGTACCATAACATTTTCATGTCTGTAAGGGGAACACACTTTTGGATAAGAGCTGGCTTGTATCATTTGTCCTTGAGGCACAGGAGCATGAACTTGGCTGTCTCTGCAAAGCTCTGTGTGGACATATCCTGTGTCATTGTTCTTCTCCAGAGAGAAGGGCTTTGGTGCCTCCACTTTGGGGAGCTGCTGCTGCCGCTGCTGCTTGCTTCCTTTGTTAAGTAAGGCAAAATGTTTGAATCTGGCTGCTTAAAAGTTTTCTAAATCTGTCTTTTCAGGCCTAAATATATGTGGCCTGATTTTTTTCAAAAGTGCTAACTCTCCACAAAAATCACACTGAAGCTAATCAGAGCTGTAAGTGTAAGGCAGCTTTGCAAACCAGGCTGATGCACAGATAGAAGCCTTACTTTAGGCACTCAAATTTACCACTGTGACCTACTTGTTGGGCAGAATTATGCCCCTGCAGTTGGTAGTTATTAAGACTACAACGAGAATTATTTAATATGTTTTGTCTTCTTTTCCTTTGCTACCTAGTAGTATTTGCTTTTATAGATTTGACAGACTAGCTGGTAAGAACCCTACACTATACTTTTTCCGCCAAGTGGTGGTGAAGGTGATAGCGGCCACAAAGGTTTACTGAATAGTTCTGGGTCAACCTTTTTCTATTATTCATCTATTCTATGTCATTTGAACTTACCAATGATTTCAAGCAATACCTGTTTCTGTAAACTTAAGAGAAGCCAGCTATTTCGTAAGAACTGTGATATATAACTCGTCCAGAAATCATCATATTCCCTCCCTTACAGTCTCCTCAACTGTAAATGAATCCTTATTTTTTATAGTTCCAGAAATAAATTCTAGATTTCTCATTATTCATTCACTGTGAATAATATTAAAGATTATTTTGCAGTAAAGACACAGAGATACTAAACCATGGCAGAGCCCTGTAAAACTTCTTGTAATTACAACACTAAAATTAGTGAAGTTGTACTTATTTCCTTACTGCAACGTTTCCTTCAGTGTGGGTAATTCTCTGATCTGATTTTCAGAAGTGTTTTGTACCTATGGGCTTAACTTAAGTCATGATTTTTAAAAAAATGAAAATCAGATTGTTATTGTATTGCAAACATATCTCTTGACCACTAAATTGGATGAAGAGTTGATTATTTTCACTGTTGCTTATATTTTGGAATTTTCTAAAAGCAAAATTAACTCTGGAAGACCAGTACAAGTTAGGTGAATACTAATAAATATCACTGTCCTAAAATTATGGCAGTAGGCAACTCTGTCTTTGAAAAAATATCTTGTACAAATATTGCCACATGTTATTAAATGCTTTAAAAAGTTACGTCAACAGTGTTTGTGCCAATCAAAATTCAGGTGTATGTGATGCAAGGTATTTACAAAGAAAGAGCACCTCTTACCTAGGCCGTGTCTGTGTGTTGACATAGGAGGCATTATAGTCCAAACTTTGGTTACAGGGTTGAAACATTCAACAATGTTAGAAGTTTTCAGGCCATCTCTTCCCCCCACAATATAGAGCTTGTTGTCAATCACTGCAACTCCAAACTGTAATCGTCTACCATTCATAGTACCAATTTGTACCCAACTGTTAGTCCTTAGGTCATATTTTTCGATTGTAGTGGTACCTGTTAAAAATGTAAGTATTATGAGATAACCATGAACTGATCAGTACCCAGAAGTCAGTAGTTGGTGCAACCCAAAACATTATTAAATTATGAAACTTTGAAATTCTGTGTGTGGAGTTTTACTGTGGCTCCCTGAGAACTTCAGTTATGACATGTGAACCTAGTAAGAAAGCTGCATTAATTGCATGCATATATGACTGTCAAATCCATGAGAATAAACTGGGGGCAAGAAGATGCAGAATTAAGTGCCAGCAAATTTTTTAATACTGAAACTTTTGGAGATAAGATGAATCTATTACTCATTTAAATACCATGAGAGTAGGGTTTTTTGTGATTTGTGTTTTGGTTTTGGTATGTTTTTTTTTTTTACTCCTCATGAATATGGTACCTCACAACTATGTACTCTTTAACCATGTTTGTGCTTAAACCATTAGTGATATCAAAAATGGAAAATGTATCCATGTGACAGTCTGTCTTAGGACTTTGGGCATGCATCTTCATGAATACTTTGGACATTTTCATTTTTATGATGGAGACAGGCAGAAGACTGAGTTGTGTGTAAGTACACATTTGGTTCTCACAGGTAGCTTCCCTGAGGTTCACCTTTTCAGCAGCCTTGCAATAACTGCTTGTCTGCTGTAATATATAAGCTGTGTTTTCAATTTTTTCAAGTCACAGAAATTTCTAGTACTGTTTTTACTGCAACTATTCATAAGGCCCTAGCTCTCTGCCATTCAAAACTGACACTTGTCCATGCACTGGCTCCTGTCAGTCACTCAGCAGCTGCAATTGCTCCTTTGAGAGCTGATTTACCACAGTGGGGAAATGGCTGAGTAACAATGAAGGTAGAAGAGGCAATTACCAGTTGCACATACAGTGCATGCTGGAGCTCAGCTTCAGCTCAACTGAAGGCAACCAGCTGAGAAAAACAGAGCAAATTTCCTGCCTGTTCCTTGGCTGGGATCTGAGACCACAGAAGTAGTATTTTGAGAGTTACAATAGGCAGTTAGTGGCTAAGGAATCATTTACAACAGCAAAACAACCATGCAACAAAGCAGAAAAGAAAGGTAGCATTTGGTTTAAGAGGTCTACCAGAGATCATCTGCTATACTCAATAAATTTAGTGAAATAAGAGCCTATCTTGATATCTTTTCTCTCCTCTACATGCTTTTCCAGATGCATAGACTGGGAAAGAAACTACCAGATCCATCTGCAATAAAAGAAAGAAATTCTACTTTTCCCTCTTTCCTGTCTTTTATTCTGAGCAACTGGATTTCTTAGACCGTTCTTTCCATTTTGTTAGTCTGTTTGCTCTACTTTGCTTTGATTCCTTCTCATTTATTCTGTGCTAATATGTGAGTGCCCCAAAGTTATAAGCTTCAAAAGCAGTATCTCGCACACTAACTCAAAAACAGGGAAAATACATTAAGGTATACGGTGTGTTCATACTTACCCTGTAGGCTGTAATTTTTACAGAGGCTGGAAGGTAGGTTTTGAAAGTTAATGTGGTTTAGGCACATTCACATTTTTCAAAATACCAGCCCAAAAGTAGCTCTTTGATCTTCTTTTGATCATTTGTAGTTGAGATTTGACTTTATATACCACCTGAGATAAGCATGAAGCAAAACCTGGCGTTCCCTGAGAGTTTTCTTTATCACAGAAAGCGTATTATTGCCAGAGGCGGTAGTTACTCCCTTCTCAGAGCTGTTCTTCCAGTGCATCGTAGCCTCTTAGGTGCTGTTTCCTTTATCTTACAATCCAGCACAGGCTCAAGTATGAGTCAGAGCTGTGGAGGACAGCAGGGAGGAGAGGAAGGGCTGTTCTTCTTAACCATCAAAAGGCAAAAGTTCAAACAATTGGCTTTGTTCCAAGGTAATAAGTAGAAAAGGCACCAACAGGAAGTGCAGATGTTGACTGAAATAGCCCTTTCTTTGCATAACCTTTACTGAGAAAAACCTATTAGGAAATTTTATTCTTATTTTGGTAGAAGCTGGTTTAAAGATTACCTTGAATTCTTGGTTGTTTTATATAATTCATAAATAAACAGTACCACTAATGAAACTATACTAATTGCTACAGTTTAACTTAATTTCGCTAAATTGTCCTAGGAATGAGTGTTTTCATGTTGTGATGGTGATGAATGTGTATTTTGCACTTGATTTGATTGCATAGAGATAGCAAGGTAGCACTGCAAGATCTGTCATATAGGAAAATCAGTCATCAGCAACTTTTTGCAAACCATGAATACTGTGTTCTGTTTTGGGCCCCTCACTACAAGAAGGACATTGAGCTGCTGGAGCGTGTCCAGAGAAGAGCGACAAAGCTGGTAAAGGGCCTGGAGAACAAGCCTTACGAGGAGAGGCTGAGGGAGCTGGGGTTGTTTAGCCTGGAGAAGAGGAGGCTGAGGGGAGACCTTATCACCCTCTACAACTACCTGAAAGGAGGTTGTAGCGAGGCGGGGATTGGTCTCTTCTCCCCGGTAACTAGCGATAGGACAAGAGGAAACGATCTCAGGTTGCTCCAGGGGAGGTTCAGGCTGGACATTAGAAAGAACGCCTTCACTGTTAGAGTTGTTAAGCATCGGAACGGGCTCCCCAGGGAGGTGGTAGAGTCACCATCCCTGGAGGTGTTCAGAAAACGTTTAGATGTGGTGCTTCAAGACATGGTTTAGCGGGCATGGTGGCATCAGGTATACGGTTGGACTTGCTGATCTTTGAGGTCTCTTCCAACCATAATGATTCAATGAAATGGATTAGGTTCTTTGTGATTCTATTTAAAGCAAACTCACACAGCTAAAAGTAATACTGTTCAGCAAGTTGCTAGACTTTAATTATAGTTCTTTGGCTCCAAGCTGTGGGTTTGACGTTAAGGTTCCTGTAGAAAATGATTTAATATACTGCCTACTAAATAGAATAGTGTGGTGTGTAAGGCTGTAAGCTGATTGTAGTTGTGAAAATCAAATAATAAAAACTGGAATACATTTATAACATTAAACTTTCAACTACAAACCTGAAAAAAACCTGTGTATGAAGTTCTGAAAAAAAGTTGCACATACTGTTGCACTCATGAAAAAGTACAAATCTCTCCATCTGAAACTTTATAATAAGGATTGATAAGCTTTAGCTAAGAGTTTTTTGGTTTTATTTTCTTCTTCTTTAAAAATTTTTCCAGCCTTCTACCTTTGTCAAAAAACTGAAGTGCAGGGTTCTAAAACATTAAATGAATCTTGAAATATTTTGAATATTATTTTTTTCTTCTGATTTGTAAACTCAAACTACATGCATAAATTCTTACAAAACTTATTTTAAAAATCACCATCTGAAAAAACTTCTTTAGTCTGCACTTCAAGATGTATGTGTATCATTTACAAACATGTGATTCTTGCAGGAAGAAAGAACATCTAATACATAGGATTCTGTTCTGTGATTTTTTTTTTCCCCCCTTTTTCATCTCTAAATTGCTGTTTGCCTAACAGAAATATTTAAATAATTGTCATATATTCTCTGGATGTCTGTAATACAATTAATTAATACAATTAAATGAATTTCTGAGCTTACCTTTAGTGGCATCCATACCTCCTACAGCATAAAGCGCACCCACTGTAGATTTTCTAGGCTTAGTTCGAGGACTCTGCATCATGGACCGTCTTTCTGGTAGAAGATGGTACTTCATCGCCTCCATAAGAAGTTTCTGACACTCTAGGTCGTCTGCAAACATTGGACTATTTTCTAGATCGGCTAATAACTAAGAAACGAAAAGTAAGGATCTTATATATATCTAAATCATTAAAATTGTATGTACTTCACTAACTCAAATGTTTGTAGCTACAAACACTTATTTCCAGTTCACTTCTCTCTCAAGCTTTGCTGGAAACTCTGTTTTAATGCAAGCAAAACAATATAAAGGTAGAGAAAAAAAGTCTTTAAGTATGATGTCTTTGCTTTATTTTTTCCAAAAACTTTCTTTTAACCTTTAGAAAAGGTTAAAATTGCAAATGTAGTACTGCACCCTCTGAATGCAAAATTCCTTTTGATGTGAGTAAAAACAAATCTAATATATAGTACTGGCCATCTCTGTGAATATTAGAAAAATATTAAATATATTTAAAATTAAGTGTATATAGTATTTTGATATTTAACCCGAAGTTGAATATTTGCAGCTTCATTCATGGCGATCCATAAAGTAGCTGTAGTGTCCTGACAGTCTTGAAGCTCCTATAAGCTTTTTTGAGGAGATATATAGATTCTTCTATGACACAGATATAACAGTGTCAGCTTACTATAAAATAGTATGTCCATCTCTGAAACTTATTTGATGAAGTGTCTCTTTCAGTCTTAAAGAACAACTAATGTTAATGCTCAGCAATAATCTAGACATTTTTGGTTTTATCTACTTTTTATGGTAATAAAGAAGTAAGTATTGTGCCTTATCTGTCTTGCAGTTTGGTAAGTCTAAGTAAATAGCTTTGCATGGTATCTGAGTTGATGTGTTATTAGAGAAAACTACTACCATTGCTACCCAACAAAGAAATGCTGTTCTTTTGTAATACCATTAGACTGACATTTTTATAGAGGTAATGCTGAGCCTACTAATTACACTGGCATTGTGGGATTTTTTTTCATCTGTGTTTATAAATAATAAACATATCTACTATATAGTTAAAAAGAAAAAAAGGCAAAAAAACCCACCAAAAATCCCAGCCAAAACCAGAACCTTTCCACAGAATTCTTTTCTCTGTCTAAATGATGCTTGAGGCAAGCATTTCGGCTGGTAGTGAAGTTCCCTATTAGCTCTTCACCTTCATACCTGGGGTGGAAGTAGAGGCAGTCTAATATAAGAAAGAAGCATTCCTAGGTCTCGTTGCCGATTTTGCAAATCATGCCTCACCCACATCATTAACGCCTGGAATATGGCTTCTTCATCTGGAACATTGATGTCATCGCTAGACAAGAGCTTTGCAATTTCATTAGCAGGGAGCAAAAGAAACTCCTGGTTTTTTATCACTTCTGTGAAGTGTTCCTAAAAAGAAAAAAATATTTCAATGCTCTGACAATTTTCACACCTTGAAATAACATTTTCTTAGATACTATAGGCTTTGCATATTTTTTATTCCTCTTCTATTCTACTCTATAGGGAAATGCATTATGTATCCTAAAGATCACTGAATCTCCTTCTGCCATTTAAGGGAGATTTTGATTGCTGTTTGCTTCCTTACTCTTGCAGAACTGAAGAATAATGCTCATCTTCACACTAGCACGCTTACAGATGTGTCTGTCAGACTTCTTGTCAGTATGTCCCATCTTAGGGATTTACCACTGGCAGTTTTATCCATCAATGTGATCTTAACACTGCAGCTTAATAGAAACACAGTTTGAGGATATCACGTGTATCTTAAGAATGCCAAGTGGGCATTCAAATAAACTGTGTAACTTCAGTTACAATCAGATTCAAAAATTCTAAGCAAATGACATTGAAACCTTCCAATCCTTTTGCAATGAGCAGTACCAGGTTTTGACTGTATGTCTCCGCTCTTAGTAGCAGAAAATACAGCAAGCGAAATTAAACTCACTTTTCTAACAGTACTTTCTGGGCAATAGAAAATTGGGCAAATCCCAACAAAGGGATCTCAGTCTTTAAGTTATGTCTGTGATAAAACTCATCCGCTCTAGAAATGGCCACGGATATTAAATCCCTAGAATCTTTCAAATAATTATTTTTCATAAAAATAACATATTGTACAGTCGAGTTACAACAATATTAGAATTGGTATTAAACTATATTGAGTATGCTTGCTTGTGCTAATTCCAAAGGAAAAAAGAAATTTTGTTAGGAGAGATGGGTTTTTTATGTTACTTGCAAAGAAATGCATGTAGGAATTCATGTCTGCATTTGAAATACTGATTTCCATTTATGTACGTGGAAGTAATATATCTTATTTGGGAACCAGATTGAAATAGGGCAAATGAAGAAATTTTGGTAACTGATATTTGTATTATTTGTTTTCAGTAGTTTCTTAGCTCTCTGTAACTCTTCTCAAGAGTACCGAGGATGCAAATATAGAAGTACCAGTGATTAAAGATGTTAACTTCACTCTTTTATGCATATCCTGCTTTATTATTTTGTGACATTCAGAGAATAGGAACAGGAAGGCGAGTCCACATTTAGTTACAAATATAGCACAAGATGTTTATCAGAACAAGGTCTATCTGCATGAAAAGATACCAGGCAGGAAACTGTTAATACTTTGCATCAATGGCTAAAGTAACTGAAGGGGAAGGTCTCCATTGTGTCTGTTTTTATTGAATGGATGTCGTGTTTATAGCTGATTATCTTCTGAAAGTGTTTCAATGCTGCTAGTTCATTTGAATGGTCTGTATATTTACAGTACAACTTTATAGTCTTTCCCCTAAGGTACACCTTTCAAGTGGTTGAGGTTGGTGTGAAACAAAACAGAATGTTTTATTTATCCTCTTCCACAACACTTGTGTGTGTATGCATTGTTACGATTTCTTATTCTCCAAAGTTTTTTTAATAACACTTCAAGGGTTTAAAAGAAAATTTTCTTTAAGGTTATTTGAAAGAGGTGCAGATTTCCTCTTCTGTCTCTAAATTGTCAGTAGCTGCAAACTTGGTAAGAGGTTTTATGACATGCAAGGTCCTCTTTCATGGCAGCATTCTCAGTCTGTGTTGCACGCAAGATAGAGGAAGTGATTCTAGAGGTTGAAATGCTCCCGGTTGTTTTCAGGAAGACGTAGTGTAAAGCCTATATGCACAGTACTGCTGAGTCTCGTAGATTCATCAGGATCCTTCACATTAGACAGTGTTCCTAAAGACTCAACTGTCGTTTCTGTGACACACAGTTTTTAAAAATAGTACAAGTCTAACTCCTGGGGAAGACTGAAGGAGTCAGATGGTTAAATACATCTAAACAAAAAAAAAAGCTGTCTTATAGTCTGACATCATAATTTCAATTTTGCAGAAATGTGGACTATTAATTTGAAATGCTTAAAGTTGATGCCCATGTGCTAGGGCTGGTGGGAGAGAAGAGGCAACAGCAAAGGAAGTTCCTCGTTTTGGCTGAGTATCAAACGGCGTGGGGCAGGAAGGACAACCCTACTATATAGAGGCTGAGTGAACTTCTATCTTACGTGCCCTTTTCCAAACTTTAAAGTATAAAAGGAATCTAGATTGCTGCTAAACAAACCGTTCATTAGTATGACAGGAAGGAGCACAACCAGTGCCCTCAATCTGCACATGCCACTCTCATTTATTTCAGCAAGTGGAAGTGTACAATCTCTTGCTGGAATGCTCTCAACATTATGAAGCCTCTAAACCGGTTTTGACATACTACACTAATATTTCAAGCATAAAGCTGCCATGTGTCTCCTAACAAGTAGTTCTTTTAATATCTATTTAGCTGTAGCGGTTGCTATTCTTTTTGTGTTTAAAGTTGCTATAGCACATCTTGTTGCCCTGAATATTTATCCCTTGATTTGGTTTCACAGCAAGCTATCTTGCTTCTCTGTTTCCCACGCTCTGAATATTCATTTCTTGCTTTGAGCCAGAGGAGGATTATTCTTCAGTCAGGGATGTGCTTCTTTTTAGTATTCCAAATCTTTCCCATACATTCTTTATTCTGGCTCTTTTTATGTGTGTCTCACCTTAAAATCAGCTTTAGAATTTTCTTTGTGTTGAACCAAAAGCATAAGAAGGAGGCATTGCTGTTTGCCTCTTGACATTAGGCATGTTAAGCCCCTATTACAATTTTTGGAAGAAATACATACCAATTATCTCCAAATTTAAGTTCAGTAAGTATGTCCTTCTACAAGGCAAAACTCTGAAATGGGAAACAACAGAACTGAATATTTGTTTTTCTAAGTATGCTTTTTGCTCCTTCCAATACTTCTGTAACAGTGACAGTTCTTAAATTTCCCTTTGGAGACTGAGCTGGGCAGAGATGTCCCTGCAGCAGGGACTTTACAGAACTGACCCTGCCAGCACAGAAAGAGCAGAGCCACTGCATCAGTCTCAGAGAGAGCAGCAGCCCTGAGCCCCACTCAGCTGGCTCTGCTTCGCCAAAGCCCATATGTTTTCCAGGACAGTATTCACACTTGCTGTTAACATTATAATTGAAAAGTGGTTAGATTGTTCACCTTACCATAGTGTATGTGTGTGCCACCTTCAGGAGCTCTGTGCAGCCCTGAGCATCTCCAAAAGAGCGAATCCCCAGGCAGTTGGAAGGATGGAGCTGCTTCATGAGGAAGTTGCAGCACACCTCAATAACCTGGGATAGCTGGAGAAGACAAGCTGCAGCTAGCAAACTTTCTATAGTGTCTTCCTTTAACTCTAGAATACCTGTGCAGTTTGAACATAGAGGGGAAAAAAAGTTTTAAGTAATTTTCTTTGTATTTTTATTACCTGAAATCTTCCCACTCCCCAGTTTTTCTCCTCCTCTGAAAAATTTTGAAAATAAGTGTCCTATGAGTCAGAAATTCATTTTTCTTTCTTGCTGAAGGATTCTTTAAACATACGTTTTACCAGACTTAGAGGATTTGGTGGATTTTGGATACAATGATTGGAACATTTTTATTGGAGCTTTAACAATATTAGATCTGATTTTGCCTGAAATAAGTAAAATAAAAAGAAAGGTGCGATTAGAGAAAAACCTTTCCTAATATCTGTATATTAATTCTTAAAAATATATATCACAAGTTTGCATTATACACAAGAACTTCAGTTTCAAAAGCTAGGAAATGCCAGCATTGTGTGCAGGAAACCTGATTTCTTCCATCATCTACTTGTGCATTTAAATTTTTAATGAAATTATTACGTGACATGAGAATTTTGTTATGTTCATAGATAGATTGGAAGGTGTTAATTTAATAAGATGTTCCATTCTCATTGTTGGATGGCTCAATTCTCTAGTTGATACACAGCACTAAAGTCCTATTCTGGAAAAAGAACTTGGGGGGGTGGTGGGGGTGGTATGACTGCATTTGCCATTTATCATTACAACATCTGATTGCCTCAGAAACATTAATTTTTTTCTAGCTTCTTCTGTGAAAGGATGATACACACCATCTCCATTTAACACAAGGAGAAAGGTGGTATTGGGAGATTACAGTCAAAATTATCATCACAGTAGAACTCTAAGAGCTTCCTTGTCCAAAGTGCACTTCTGATTTATTTCAGTAGAATATGTACACAATTCTGAAAGTTATAGCTCTCATTTCTGAAAGTCACATTTATATTCATTACCGAGGAAAAAAGTAGCACTCAGTTTAGAGGCTTAGTTATTATCGCATGAGAACATGTGACAGAGGCAGTAGGAAAATTCAGTTTTCCATTGCAGTCTTCAGCAGTCTTACCTTGGCACAATCCCATCTCTTCCTGATGTCCCTTGCTTTGTAACTTAAATAATACCTTCCAACTTCTGCAAGAAATGGGGAAGGGCTGGCAGGGTGCAGAATAGGGCAATGTTTGGGCTGGTTTTTACTGTACAACTCAGGATAGTTAATGAATGCATAGAGCAAAATTGGTACATGTTCTTGTAAATAAAGATTGCAACATAGTTCCTCAAAGCAAAGAGGGAATCCCGATTTCACAAGCAAACTTACACTATTTCATAGTCTGGCGTTTGCTTTTGTAGTCTTATATGTGTTCTTTCATATGGTTTTGCACTAAGTAAACTGAAACGGATGAAATTTAATCAAGCGGGATGATTTTGAGATACATGTGGATAACAAGCAGCTTACCGCCCAGCTTCGTTGCGCTTGTACTAATCTATTTCCTCGGGTAATATATGCTAATTCAGCACCACGTATCACTGCATTGTAGATGTTCTGCAGCGTTCCCTCTCGCCCCCCTGTATTTATCCCCTTGTTTGTACCAACAAACAGGGTCTATTTTGTGTTTAGAAACTTATGTTCCCAATCTGGGTTGCAGACTGCTTAACTTTCTCAAGATTTCTCTCTTTATGCAACAGTCCAGATTTATGAAGTGCCTGACATAGCAAGTGAAGAAGTCTCCTATTTTTGACATCTATGCTAATGCCAATATGGTGACTATAACGAGATTTTTGTTTTATTTTAATCTTTTTTTTAAAAAAAATAATTTAAGCCTGTGAAAGCACTATAAAAGTATCAACAGATACCTGTGCTGCATCTTCCAACCTCCCCATCTCAGTATTGAAATTGTGTTATTTCATTCAAAAGCAAACAAGCAATGCCCTGTGTGGGACATCAGGTGACAAGGATCTAGTGAATGTTATTGATAATAGTGGTTAGCTGAGGGGATGGGTCAGTTCACCAGCAAATGTTCATAAAGTTGTTATTCTGGTCAGATAAGTGTTTTTACTTCCTGGAGCAGTAATCTTCTTTTGAGATTTAGGCATTATTTTTGTCACAGAACTGCACAGCTTGGTAGGGGAGAAAGGGTTTTCCTTTTACCTTTCTGGCTAGAGTAGCTGCCATCTGCATTGAGAGGCTTGCCAAATACCAAAATGTGCAGATTTCCAGAATCTGCATATGTTTGAATGATCTGGGTGTTTCTAATTGTAATATTACTAACATAGCAGTCATGCTCTACAGCATTTTTCCCTGTTCACTGTAGAGCAGATGAAAGGGATTTCACAGTTCTGACTTGGTCATTTTGGCTATTTGGTTCAACCATTTTGGATTCAACAAGTCAAGGGTAAATGTTGAAAATGAGAGATAATAAATTAGGAAAAAAGTATAGGTACAGCATTCTGGTATTAAAATTTAATTTCATTAAGATAAAATCTCTATAACTTTTCTAGAGAATATAAGTAAACCTTTTTCAGAATGTAGTGGCACCTTCTCATGGTCAAAGTTGCCCTACTCACGGGTGTGATCACGTTCCTCTTTTCCTCTGATTATTCCTACTCAGAGAGCCTTGAGTGAGCCAAACAACCACCACCCAGGCAGACCATTTCTATAGCTACCCATGACAGGAAGGGTCATAGTACACTCTTCTGTGTCACTACATGAGGTGAGCAACAGGCAAAATATGTTGTTCTCTCACTAAAATCCCAGAAATAATTTGTATCTAGTTAGAGACAGGTGTCCAGTATGAATTTCTATGTTACCTTTTCTGCTTATCTTCTAGAATAAGTAATTATATAAAACAGTAATATTTATTCATCCTCTCTACATAAAGGTTTCCATCATGCATGCATGACTTATGCTTGTATTTATGTACTAGTATGAAATGGAAGAAGTGACAATTATGTATGCATTGAATAGATTTTTATCTTCCTTTACAACAATGTTGTGGGTAACAGAGGAATAATTACCTGTGTAGGCATAGCGCACCAAAGCTTTTAGCGCATCAGGGTCTACTCCCTCCATCTTGATCTCTTCTTGTTTGGCTTCACGCACATCGTTAGTAAACATTGCAGCAAAATAATCAGACACTGCACTGAGAACCAACCTTGAAATAAAAGCATTTTAGGAGGACTGCAAATTACTTCATAATCCCAATAGCAAGCGTGAAATTCAGTATTATTATACAATAAATTGTGTGTGCAATAGAAATATTACCTTTAGCATAGAATTCAAATCTTAGAGCAGTGAGCAATAAAGTTAAATGGTAATTAGTACTCTAATTTTCTCCCATAGTGCTTTTTTGGGCAGATTTTCTTCACTGATCTTGCTATAGTTTGACAGCAGCAAGAAGGGAAGATGGACAATGTCAATGGTTCATATTTGAATTTCATTCTGTTTGAAATACTGAATACAAAACATTGATCACATCATTTTATTCCACTGTTAGTTGATGTCCTAATTATGGTAACCATTCATTCATAACTAAACAGAGTAGGCATAAATTGACCTAGCATTTGGACACTTCAGACCTTGAAGCCATGTAAACAATACTGGGAAATGTACCTGTGAGCTGGAATCTTTTGGTCTCCAACTATAAGAAGAACATCACACAGCTGCTTCTGCTGCAGATAATTTTCCATTTTGCGGAAAATTTGCTCTGCATGATTTGTAGACTGGAAATACTCATCTGAGCCATTGGTGTTCATTCCAAGCAGCGAGCTGCTGGTCATTGACAGCCTGCAAGAGAAAGAGGTAGTGTGATGAACGTAGCATTATAAATGCTGGTTACATTCTTCATATAATTTTTGTTCAAATGGCGGTACAAAAATGTTTAAAATTATAAAGCTCTTATTATCACAATCTTACTATGCCTTCTTCTATTTTATTTTTTTTTTTTGTTTGGTATCTGCAAGTTTTCATTTACAAGGATGCTCGTAAACTGTAGTTTACTACAGTTAGCTGTAGTCGGTGGTGCTACTGAGTTTTCTACTTCCTATCAGTTTTGGGTCAACGATGGACTGTTTGCACAGCATTGACGTGATAAATGCAGCCTCCTGATCATTCAGAAACAGAATACATAAAAACCAAACCTATTTTCCTGTGATACTAATAGCTAAAATATCTTGTGGTATGAAATTTTGGGTATTACATGTCTTTAGGTCTTATTTCTGTTTCTCTTTGTACGTTAAATTACATTACTAAATAGGAATAAATCAGAAGACAATTTGAAAAGGACTATATAATTCTAGACAAATTGCCAACCAAAAGCTAATGAAATCAGCCTTTAGAATCTGAATGCAAATAATAAAGACAAATTAATTTCTCTGCCTTTTCATGGAAATATATGCTATAAATACATTCCTCCCACTCCAGAATTCTGTTAGCTGTCCCACTTATAAATACCCATACTGGTTTTTTAAGATATCATTCCTTACTACCTTTTGATATAAATTATGTTTCAGATTGAAATGCCTTTTTGATATTTTCTTAGGAAAATATTTATTTTTATATTCATCTGTTTTTAGTAAAATAGTAATGCATTTGTTGATATACATGTATATCACATATCTTGAAAGCTGCTGCAATCTTCCACACTATTTTAGTTAAAGATTTTTTAGAAAAATGTTTTCTTAGTTTAGTATCATCTATTATTACAAACGTAAAGCACCTGGGTTTTAAATTTCCAAGCCCAGCTAGGAAATAATGGCAGCTGGTTGACTAAATTTACTGGTTGTTTTTGATACTGTTACTGCATATTCATAAATGATTAGGAGAGATAAAATCTCTTCATGAAATTAACGTATTAAATTTAGCAGAATATTGAACATCTAGTTCAGAAAATATAGAAATAAAAATGAGTAAATCAGGTTGAATTAGTACTATTATCAGAAAACAGAAATAAGTTAGATCATACATTTTCAAAGATCATACCTCATTAAATAGCTAATCAGAATTCAAGGGAAATAAATAGAAATCAAATTATAGAGTAATATTGCATTGAGACACAGTAGAGTTTTCTGTCTCCTCTGCAATACAAGAAAGTTACTCTATGTCAGTGCTTTTCAGAATGGTATAGAACAAAATCACAGTTAGTATGGCTATTGTGTGTCTGGGTTTTTCCAGACATACATCTTTTTTCCATCTGAAAATCTATCAATATGAAGTTTTCTGGATTTCTGTACTGCATTTATAGATGTCCCACAGCCAATTTGGAATACGGCATCTTTTGGGCACTGGTATGTCAAAAACCTTCAGGTCCCCAGTCTATTTGATGCCTTTCAGATGTACCAGAGTTCAACGTATTCGTTCAGGCCCGGCTCTGCCAGACTCACTGGATACATAAGATCATTTGCGGTCTGCAAAGACACATTCTTTCTGGTATAACTGAGGCATGTCAGCCCTGAGGTGGATGTACGCATCACCTGAGAAACAGCAGACCTGATGCATCTAAAATCCTCAGATGCACTGTGCATCTGCACAGTACGTGCACATGTGTGTTTGTCTGGGCAATCTCAGATTATACTACTAATTGCAAACATTAAGATATATCAAATCAGTGCAATAAACTCTCTAGCTTTCTTTTGAAGCTCTTTATTACAATTTCAAATGCATTTTCATTATTTTTTAAAAAGAAAAGGGGCAAATCAAGTTCACCTATAATGTGTATCCTTTGTAGTTTACAGCTTACGAAAATTAATTTGTCTCAGTGAGTCTAATGATTATACTTTTTTTATTTGTTTTCCTTCAATGCTTCATTGAAAATGAAGAAACTGCAAAACTGGATTATATGCTCATTAGTTTTGCATCAGCTTCTTGATGCCAAATTCATACTCTGTAACATTCATGTTTTGCTATTTACTTCTTAAGTTTTCTTTAACGTTTTTCAGAAAATTATTTTTTCAAAAATATTTTTCAGATTCATTATATCCACTCTAAGTATGGTATTTAAGTATGTATTACATTGCACTTATCCTTGATGTTTGCAGAAATCAACTAAATAGTAGTCTACCATCCCTATCGCAAACACACAGTACCAGTTTCTTGAAACAAATTATTTCCCATAGTGTGTATATATTTATGGGTAGAGGAATCATTTTTAAGCTGCAAATGTTTACAAAAAGGGTCTTATATTCTAATAATTTCCTTCAGTCCTGGATACTTTTTTCAAGTTTTGCAGAGTGACCTTTAACTACAACAGAAATACCACTAACATAACCAATTGTTTCAAAGACAAAGGTCTTCAGAGACTAAAAAATACTGGAAGCAACAAAAAGTGCTCCATTAACTTTGTTAATATTGCTGGTTTATCTTCAGCAGCTGATTCAAAATGATATCTATAGTATATTATGGAAGGGAAGAATTAAAATCAAAGATAAATATTTATATATTCTCCTTAGTGTACAACTGTCACTGCAGAGTACTCAAGTATTGACCTTCAGAATATAGGATCGGGGATCAGTGAACTAAAGACAGAGATTAAAATATCTCAAAGAAAGAAGTCAGTAAAAATATCCTTGAGTCTGATGCCTTTATGTTGAACTATAATAGGGGATGCTATGGACTGTAATATAAAGATAGGCAAGCTAGGTGCAAATGAGCTAGTATGAATACGTCTGCTTGTCATATCTTGTTCTATGTGGTAAAGGTATGAGGTAGGGGCTGAAAGAACTCAAGGTTCATGTGAACCTACTCAGAAAGGAAGCATGTAGAAGATGGAGAAATATTTGTTTTCTATAAAATGCATACAAGTTTGGACAAATAAAATCTGAATATTGAGTAATAAGTTTCCAAACACGCACGAGCCTTATGGTGACTGAGGAATTAGTTTTCCACTCAGTCAGGAGGGAAAATTATCCATGAACTGTTCTGAAGAATCAAAACCCAAAATTACTTAATGTCATCTTTGCATTAGTGTTCACTAGGATGCTGAGTTGTGTTAACACCCTTAGCATTAGTAATAGTGGCTTAAGAATGTGGATTAGCCTAGAGAGAGCAGAGATAAATCTGTATTTAAATGATCCCAAAGTAGCTGAGATCTATGAATTTCATCTTAGGTAAAGAGCCAAGTGACATAATTTCAGAGTTTTCCTGTAAGGATTTGTGAAGGATAGTAAAAATATGGTTCCATTTTTAAAAAGAAGAAACATGAAATTTTGAAACAGACAATATAAAATGAAAAGTTGAAGAAATAATCAAAAAACATTAAGCATCTAGATGATAACAAGGAGATAAATACCAGCCAGCATGGCTGTTCAGAACGAATCATGTCATAACTTTTTTTTTTTTTTTTTTAACAAGATAACAAAGCTTACTGGGAGAAAAACATTAGTTGTCAGAAGTCATCTTGACTTTTGGATGACTTCTGACACTATTTCACATGACATTTTCAAAAGCGAGCTAGGATGGCATGGTTTAAGTGTAATAAATATAAAAGATATGACTAACTTGTACAGCTATGCTTGAAATTTATCAAGGATTCACTTTCAAAGACAGACAATGTTCTGAATGCATTCCAGGCAAATTCTGCTTCTCATGCTGCTCCATAATTTTATTACAGACAGGCATTGATAGAAACACGGTTTAATCGTTATATCGATATACAATAGCAAGTCACAAAATTTTTGGGACCAGCATTTAAATTCAGAGAGCTATCTTCACACTTGTCCTTACTGAACTTTAGGCAGACTTTTACTTTTCAAAGACCTGCTGACACTTGTTTGTGAATAATTACCTGAATGAAACACAGGCTAAGAAATGACAGCTGAGGGAACAGCTAGATTACACTGGACCCTGAACGAGCTGTGACTCAAAAATGGTGCTGTGGAGGTAAAATTTAATCTTTTCTTTGGTCAGGAGAATTGATGTGATGAGTTTTGTGATTTGTTTCAGGCCTACAATACTTTAAATTTCTGAATTATGTTAAAACTATTTTCTGTCTTCATAAAGTACTCTTCATTAATCAGCACAGCACTCTTCATTAATCAGTATATAAAGGATAAATTCAATTTTCCTCATTATTTAATTAGTATATGATAAAACATAAATGCCATTTATTTGCCATGCCCTTTTTAAAATTCAGTATGTTCTTAAAGTGCCTCATTAAGTGTGCCTATGGCCAAAAACCAGAAAGAAAATCTGATGATAAGAAAGCTTAGAAGCATAATATTGCATGAAAACCAGGTGATGAAATGCAGTATTTTAATTTTGTTGTTCTTGATAAGGCTATTATTTATATTTTTATGGGAGACCACTTCTTTTTTGGATATTTGTTGAAAGTACCTATTTAATGTGCTATAATATTTTTGAAATTCAGTTTAGTCAAGTAACAGTTCAGTTATCAGTGGCACTTACAGATTTTGATTTTGGATCACCTTACCTCTGCATTGTAAATCCTACCAACCATCAGCAGCAAACTGGATACCAGTTAGAGACATTCAACATCTTACGGACTTTATCATACCTGAGAGCACCAATGTGACGTCAGCTCTGTGGTAAACCGTATGTGCTTTAGCAGTGACAAGGTATGAGACAAGACTGCAACTTCATCAATTGCATTTGTTTGTGCAGCAGTATTTACAGTGCAACTCATCATTTTTTTAATCTCATTGGCTTCTGCTTATTCAAGAAAACTGCAGTCAACCCCCACACAGGCAGACCCTCTCCTATGCAGCTGCTTGAGCTCTGACCCCCTGTCTCTTGGGCAATGTCGTAGAGTTGGAGACAGAGAGATGATGTTTTCCTACATGAAATCATAGGACCGTAGCATCTGTTAGAGATAAACTACATCTGCTGGCTAAGAAATAAGAAAAATATTTCAGTTAGAAAACCATTTCTGGACACAGATAAAATAATTATAAAGTTAAGTTGGTGCACCTGTGCTAATTGCTTGCTGATATAATTATACCACATCAGTAACTGTCCCAACCTCTGCCTTAAAATTTCTACTACAATTGTCTCCTTTATTATTTATTCTTTGTAAATATAACAACTAAAGATGGTGTTGAAGTTTTTAGGGTATAGGTAAAAAACTTTGATCCAAAAGAAGACAAAAAATTGTACTACATGCTGATGACTGCTGAGGTAGTAAGATTAATATAAGGTACTAACAATGTCAGAAAATGTTGTAGCAAACAAAGAAATAAGCAATTGAAATGTATAATTATTTAAGTTAACGGAGAGAGTGCTGACTTCTAACCTATAGAAATTGAAAGTTCATACTGCCAGTTCCTTTAGAACTTGGAGCTCTTGAAGATGGCTGTTTTCAATAACTTTTTATTGCTAGTATTAACATAAACCTGTCTCTTTTCTCAGTTGGTATTAGTTAAAATAACTTTTCCTGTTTGGGATTACAAGTATAAGTGTGCGTACCATTAAACATAGGAGCTTCAGAAAAACTGCTGAAAGTACTGTAGCTGTTTCGAATTTTGTTCTTCCCCCCAGACATGATAATATACAGATGAATGCCATTATGATTCATATCAGGATGAATTTGGGTTATGATATTTTGAATTGTCCCATGAAGAGAAAGCACGTATTTGGTTGGGTAATTCTGCTGGAAAATAGAGGTTGCAACCAAACTGCAGAGCCGCCGAGCGCTGGACAGCCCTTTATGCTTTACGTCAGCTGTGGCCACAGCATGATTTCATGTTACAAAGAGAGGTAGATCCAAACAGTCTCCCCAGTAAGCTGTTTTCCTTGGGAAATTGTATATTTATTTTTTTAACAGAGGAGGTTAATTATAAAATTATTTTCCAGGCTCACCACAGTGCAGATTGTTCTTATTAGCATGTGTACTCCTTCAGTTGTTGATCTTTTGCTACTAGGAAGACAGTTTGTTGAAAGCTTCATGTATTCCTTTATTGGCATCTTGTGTCTACAATAGATTTTATGCCTGCAATTTACTTTATACAGATAATTAGGAAATGGGAGATTCCTAGGTACTTAGAAAGTAGTTTCTGTAATTTATTACTGTGTAAAAGCACAGTAAGATCTAGGCTAGATCTTCTTTCATTGCACTGTAGTACAATGTGAATAATTTTTGTTTAACTGCTGAAGATAAACATTTTAAAATTTCAGTATTATACATATGCCTACTCAAGAGTCACCATCTATGTGACTGAGTTCCTGAGTTTTTGGGCTCAGTTTTCGAAATTGCTCAGCAATTTAGTGCAGACCAAATCACAAATTTCAGGAGATGCTAAAATTAGGAGTCAACTGTCCTCCATTTCTCTTAAGTCAGAATGATAGGTTGGGAAAGGCCATGGAGCAAGGCCCGTTGGCTTCTGTGGTTTGGCATGCACTGCCCCACACTGCCTTCCCAAAAGGACTCGGGGTGGTAGTGCGGCTCCACCGCGAGTAGAACCCACAGCTCTGGGATAGATGCCCCAAGTGCAATATTCATAGGCTGAACAAAGAGGTTTCTAGGGAGCTGGTTTTAATTGCTGCATTCTAAAGGGACTGTAGGAGCAAAAATCAGTAAATCTTTCTTCTGATATTTGATGGCCATTGGATTACACAGTATAACCAGGGACTTTATCACAGCGGCCTGTCAGTGTTAAAAATTGTAATGTAGTAGTTTTCAATTTCAATAATGATTCTTTTCCTGATTCAGACTAATCTGAATATGAAACTTTACTATAAACATTATAATGGCATGATTTAAGAACACTTATTTCCATAGCATGAGATACTTTCTTAAAAACTGGAGCTCTAGCAACATCTAATCAGTCCGGAGAACACACTGCCTGTACGTCCATGAGTGTTTTATTAAAACAGATATGTGTCTGTATTCAATGATGAGGTGAGTGTCTCAGACAAATTATTTAAATTAATGCCATCTAAAATCACCATTCAAGAACATTATCCTCCAGGAGAATTAACACTGTATTCATTTACATTATGTAATAGAGAATAATAACTAAGTGAAACATTTCAGGTAAAAAGATAGGAGTATGTATATACCATCTTAAAATTAAGCTGTGCTCTGATAATGACAAATGTAGCGGGAGCTACTTATCTCAAATACCCATATGCCTTTTTTCTCAAATCATAAACAATGCTTGAGTTCCCTTTTTGCTCTTTGTTTGCATGTATATAAAAGCTATCATCTTAGTATTCACAGATAGAAAATTTTAAAGGAGATATTTTGAGATTACGAGTAACTGCTGAAAATTAGTATAGAATTAATCAGATGTAAAGTCTGCATGCCATTCCTTTATAACTACCTTGATAACTATACAAGGTTAAGCAGATGCCATATAAGGATAAGGAAATTACAAAAATTAATTTCAAAAATTGAATCTTGCTCTGTAGCTATGGTTCATCAGTAATAAAATCAATTTCCATACACTGATCTCAATAGATGTTTTTGAATTAACTTAAAAGTTTGATTAGAAAATGCTAGGTTAAATGCTGATGTAGAAGGCAGCAACTTCATAGAAACTGAAGACAGTAGCCATGATGTTGTTTATACCAGTGATGATTAGGACCTGTAGTTATTATTTCTTACAGCAAGCAAAAGCCTATCCTTTTCTCTGAACCAGCATGCTTAACTGTTAATGCGCTGATGCAACCATTTCCAATGGAAGGAAGTATTTCCCTGCATGGTAATATTGTATGTCTAGCATGGCGAATATTGTCGTATCACTCATTTTTAAACAAAATTTAATTTTAATTAACATTCATTTTTCCTAAGACAAACAAGAAAATCGATCCTAAGTCACTGTACATTGAAATTTACCATGCAAGGCATGACATAATGTAAACTATGAGGAATACTTCGTCTTCTTGATTAACATAGACGTCAACAGTACAAGAAGCATTCTGCAGTCATCACTGTAATGCATGATTTCTAATCTAACATTTATATTACATGATTTTGTTGGAGGGCAATTCAAAGTCATGAAGGAGAAAATTCAGTGAGGCTGACTACTTCTTGCTCAACTTTCTTGTAGCTAGTGATAATATTGTTATATAATTTAATAGCATCTTTCTAAAGAACAAAACATGATGTGACCAGAAGGCATGATATAGCATTATCTCAAGCTGTCAAAATGTACAAAATGAAAAGTAATGACTAAATGCTGGACATGAGCTTGTGGCATTTTTATTTAGAGGACATACAAAACAAAATACAAGCCAATGGCAAAAAAAAAAAAAAATAGTTTTGAATCCAAGCATGACTGTTGCCAGATGAAACTAATTAAGTCCATGTTTCTTGCTTTATTAAGCATCTTTCAGAAAGACTCCTGCTGGGAGAGATTGTGGAGAAGAATACCTGCTTTATGCTATCCGCTTTCACTGTTGTTGGCAAAAGTGGAACAAAGGGGAGCCTGGGAGATACAACTACAGGAAAAAAAATGAATGTGAAGTGGTTCTGTCTCCAGTGAGCAGAATTTTGAAAAGCCAGAGAGTAACAGTCTCAATAGCAACTATCCTTGCCCCTACCATTTTCAGCCTTGCAGCTAATTGGATACAGTTACTGCTGTGAGATTTTTAAAGACATCTTGATTTATGAAAACTCAAACCACTACTATAATACCTTAACACATGCTTCTCACTTCTTTTTTGGACTGCATCAAAGGCAAAAGGACTCTATTCTTGTGCTTGCCATGACCATTTCATTTTTTGCATCTTTCCTACTTTTTATCTGTTTAGATTCTAACTAAGCAATAACAAGGCTTATGTTTCTCTTAAATGGGAGAACATGATAATCCCCACTACAACAAAGGCACCACTTTAAACTTCACTTCACTACATATGACACAGTCATGTAAAATTCTATGGGCTTGTTCCAAAATATCTCCTCACCTGATTCAGCTGATCTGCTGGATACCTCATTCAAGGCTAAACACTACTGCAATTGAAAGAAATGTGTGATTTTTAACCTATCTAGCCAGTATGCCCCATCATAATTACAGATTTATTAGAAAAGAGTGAGAGAGAATGTATATAAAGGTATAGTCAGCCTCACAGATAGGAAGCACACTTTAGAGGTATGCTGAAGTTTTCTATAAGGTTTTGTTAGCTACATAATTTTGTCTGTGGTCAATTCCTCCCTTCTCTTAATTGTGTGATTATACCCTGAGAGTGTTTCCCTCTGTTATAGCCAAATAGTTCTATGTGTTCATAGGTACAGACATCCTGATACCAAAGTATTCTCCAGCCAGTTATCTTCTGGTTTCCTGCGTCAGAAAACATAACTCAAACCTAGGTCTCGAAAGGTATTAAAATAACTTAGCCTGCTGTGTTCATATCTGGCTCAATTGAGTGGACTTTCTGTCAGGTCAGTACAATAAAACCAGCATACACTGAGTAACCTTCCATATACACTGGGAAGAATTGTTAATGTTACAAATTATGTAGACTATTGTGCTTTATCTCCTTCTCTTATCCTTGGTCAATGACTTTCACTTTTTTAATTTCTGAGAAATATCTTAGTATTCATTGTTATATGCATTTTTGCTAATGTCAGAAATTAATGTTCACTGAACATCTAACATACTTGCTCAGAAACGTAGGTTTTTGAGAGAACAATTTATAATAATTGCTTATTGAGGAAACTTCTATTCAGGAGTCCATAGCACCTTTGTAAGATAGAAGATGAATGGTCTTTACAATCTTTACAGCTAGGCTATTAGGTCTACTTTTATTTTACAGTAGCAAGTGTATTTAATGCTATTTCTGACAACATGTCTTAAGAAAACCTGTACTCTGGATGCCATTGATGACTTGGCATTTATCATGCCAGATAATAGTGATAACTGCTCCAACAAGCCAGGGTCTGTGCCAACGTCACCTCACTGTATTTGAATCAGAATAAAAACATGAAATCTAAACAAAAGTAGTATATGAAATCAAAAGAAAAATAAAGAAAGGCTGAAAAGTACAACTAAATCCAATATGAACTGCAGAAAATACTACTTATACTATTATTACGACAGCTTTTTTTCCTGGAGTCCCTGTACTATTCATTATTCTAGGCTGAAGGGAGGTAAAATCACTTTATAATGTGATCTTACAAAAAATAACAGAGTAATTTTATCACATTCATTCAATAAAATATGTATTACAACTTTTGCTGAGGTTGTAATATAACAATAACTAAATGAAGCATGTGATAATCTTGAAAGAAAAACCCAATCTTTCCTTAGATTTGCTTTCTGCCTCCTGAAGAAGGAATTGATTATTTAGGTTGCTTGCAATCTTTATTGTTTCAGTGAAAATATGCTACAAGATATACCTTAAGACTATTCACCAGGTCACGTAGTCTCCATCCTTAGAGGTTCTCAAGACTGCATAGGATAAAGCCCAGAGCAACCTAGGCTGATCTCACAGCTGACCCTGCTTTGAGAAGGGATTGGGCTGCAGACCTCCTGAGACCCCTTCCAACCCAAATAATCCTGTGATCTTATGATCTCTCGGTAATTTAAAAAACTGGAAAGAGGTAATAATATACTTAATGAGGATTTCAATTGGAGAGTAAAAACTCTTTAAGGAGATTAATGTAACTCTTATCTGTTATCATTTAACATTTTAAGGTTGTCCTGAAAGAATTGATGCTCCCCTTTCTAGAACTTATTATGATCTAGCTTCTCTTTTGGGATGTTGTTCAGTTTCTCACACAGTTTTCTCTCATGACTGTAGAAAACTTCTATTAGTTGTTTAATCTTTGTGCAATATCATAACATATAATTCTACTGTGTTCTTACTGACCATGTTTCCACCAGCAAGAAGATCAAATGAGAGCTAACCAATTGTTTTAAGGGTAGGCCAGCCTTTCCTGCTCACCTTTGCTAGACACTGTCTGCTGAACATCTTTGTATTGAGTAAAATTGATGTTCCCTCCAAATTCGATGTGAAATTTGATGTATTAAATTGAACGGGCAGAGCTGAAACTATATTTATGTTGCTCCTGGGTCAGGACCCTTTTTTATGGGGTCTTACCTTTCTACCTTGCCGTGAATGTACAGATCACCTTAATATATTGCAAGTCTTTCCTCCAAATAATCTACATTAGAAATTGGCCTTGTATTTGAGAGAGAGTATTTGGAGTAGAGGAAAACTGAAAAGATCTCAGCAGCAGTTTCTAGAATAAATAAGTAACAGATGAGAAAGTTAGGAGTCTAGAAATTAGAAATTTCACATTTCAGCTATATTATTCTCCAAAATTATTGTAAAATATGGTTATGACTGAAAGCTACTTATTAGAAAAGAAAAAAATTTTTGGTTTTTACCATTCACGAAATGTCACAGCAGTAGCCAGTAGAAGTGAAAGAACAGCCTTTTCACTTAATGGCTTGATATATGGGGAACAACAAAGGACGTTTAGGAACTGTAGAGACTTAAAATAAATTGTTCAAATTCAAAGATGAGTTATTAACCTGATATATTGTTTAAAATATATAAGCAAACTTCAGATTCCAGATGAAGAATAAAAGCTCAGTAGCATGCTAGTAAACATATCGGAGCTTTATTACTCCACTGAATAGGCCAAACTGTCCTTCCAGTCCTGATTTTGTTCTTTGACTAAGTGTGTTAAGTTCAGGTTTGAATTCACTGTAGCACTAAGTGAAAAAGGATAAGGAAGCTTTAAACAGCTAACTAGTAATTGAGCTACATATTGAATGAGAAGGAGGCACATATGAGCTCTACTGCTTTGTGGCTTCCCATGGGAGCTTCGTGCTGAGCAACTTCATTGGCATATTGTAACACCAAGCCACCCTAGATTTCTTTTATAGATGAATGCGGGATCCTTTAAGTGAATGAAAAAAACCAAATTAAGACAAAAAATCAGTCCTGACTTACAACCTTGTTCCTTTCTTTGCTTTTCTCACTGCTTCATTGTGTTCTGATTGAACAGTCTGGCTCCTGCATGATCACAAAGCTGTAACATCCCAGGAGGCTGTCTTACACTGCTTGTAAATCCACTGTGACAAGACAGAGCAAGAGACTGAGTTGGCTGTACTGCTGGATGATTTTACTAGGTCAAGCATCTCAGACAGAAAGATCAAAAGTCCATCCTAAGCCACTGTTCTAGCACGTGGCAGGGATGTGTGTGTGTCTGTGTGTGTGTAAGTAATGGCATAGCAGGGAATTTCTGGCTTTACATGTAGTTTTCTGTAAACTCAATGACCAGCCAGATAGACTGGAGGTAATCTGCTGGGACTGTCCGCTGTGAGACAACCACAAAAATCATGACTCAGAACAAGCATTTTAATTTTTAAATGATTTTTACAAAATATTGTTCTAAAAGATGTTTATGTGTGTTTGGTTTAAAAATCT
This sequence comes from Cariama cristata, assembly GCF_000690535.1. NCBI lineage: Eukaryota > Metazoa > Chordata > Aves > Cariamiformes > Cariamidae > Cariama > Cariama cristata. Next base: position 111,930 of record NW_009628173.1, read on the forward strand.
TGATATAATAATAGCTCAGGGTTTACATATATTTTGAATTACACTTCATGACCCAGAAAAGAAGCACAAAATTCTGCAGTGTATTGGACAAAATAGAGAACTTTCTGCAGAAATCTGTAGTTGTGATGTCCAAAATAACTGATGATTTTCATTACTCCAATTAAATTACTTTGTAGCAAGAATCAATTTCTGCCTCTTTCCTACCTAACCTAAACCTATTTTGGTAGTCCTAAGACCCTACAAGCCTCTAACCCGCTCTTTCTTTTCTTTACATTACCCTCCGATATGTAAACAACAGCATGGTTCACAAATAGGCAATACTGGCAAGTTTGGGTTCTACAATTATTAATGTTTGGTTAGATCAATATATATTCATTATAAACATAATTTTAAGCTGTAGAAGACCATGGTTTTTTGTTCAGAGTGTACCTTTATTCTTTTCTTTATCAGCAAGTTACTTTTTGGTTCATTGAATAAACAAAAGTCAAGTGCCTTTGATAACACATCCATTAACGAGCTTAATTCTTAGCCTTCTAAAAAATGTTTTCTTAAAAAAACATTTTCTGTTGGCTTTTTTTATTTTGTCGAGGAGAGTTCAAACTACAAATCAGTGCTGAATTGTATGTAAAACTTCACGGCCTTAGAAGTTTGGTACCCAAAATACTGGTTCCTGGCATACCATATGGTCCAGTACTAAAACTCTCAAGGGCTGCTTCCTGAGCTTGCAGTGTATTCATAAGACTAGTTATATACCTGTTATGCAACTGCATGTACACATGTCCCCAAAACGTGATTCTGTGTGTTTTTGCAGGTCCACCCTGCACAGGGGTTACAATTCATATAGCCGAATTCATGAATTGTTTTAATGCAATAACGAAGCACCTTGCTTGGACAGACAGTGAGAATGCACCCTCCTTGTAGTGGGATCCAAGAGTGCACCAAGAGTGGATAATGGCATACAGTAATAATATGCCATTCCCCAAATTATAAATAATGTCCCTTAAAACTGAGAGACTGAAACATTGCAAAATTTGAAAATGTAATTATCTTTCAATAATTCAAATCCTATGTTTCCTGAATGTACAGTGCTGTTGCTCTCTGAAAAAGAACAGAAAAGGCAGCACGCGTTTTCATGCTCAGCGACACGCTCAGGGTCTGCGCCCTCCGGCCCTCCCAACAGCGAGGCAGGTGTGTCTCTGGTCGTGGCAGACTGCAACTCCCTTCCAGGCTGTCACCTACCTGGGCACTAAAGAGGTAAAGGGAGAATGCAGAGCACTGATGCAGTAAAGCCTGTGTGGAGCAGGTTATATGGGATGTTTTGGCAAGTCGCTTCTGCCCTAGGGTCACAAAGGTGGGCCAGAAATGGTGTCACCAGAGCTTGTCTTTCTCCTTGCGTTTTCACTATGTATATGGCAAAGGCAAATCTTTTGCTCTAAATAGATGGCTATCTAAAACATGAACCCGAATGGGTCAAAACTGAAGGTAATATTTGAACAAATATTCTCCCTTAGTCTGTAAACAGAGGTTTTTAATTACAGAGCCTTTGATTTATCACTGTGGTCATGGCAGAAATAGAAATAACTAACTTCTACCAAAGACACGGAACATGACTAAGATAAAATTACAGAGATATTTTTGTCTGCATGTGTGTATATGTGTGTCTCTATTTCTTCACATTCTGAAGCATTCTGAAATGGTATGACATGGAGAGACAGAGCTTTCCTGAGCATCTGCGCTAAATGAACACTCTAAAAGAGGTTTCCCTAGCAACGCAAACCATATGTAATAGCTTAAAATAGCTTCTCTCCAACTCCTAGGATTTCTTAGTGGTTTGCTCACAATTTCCATTTAAATCGAAGTATATTTGCCCAGTTCAAAAAGGTTCTTCATTTTCTCAACTTCTATTAAAATGAACAAGCTTTGAAAATGCTCAGTTCTTGTAAGAATGCCTCCCTTCCTCTTGACTTCTAATTTATCAGGTAAACTGAAGCATAGCAAATGATGACTGTGGCTGTCCACTTTATCAAATGTATTCCCTTTGCTGTTCAAAACATTTTATTATAAGCATACGGGTGGTCTGTACCACTTATTGTAACAGGAAACTTCTAGTTAAAGTAGTAGACTTTGATTTTGGTGTAAATATTATCATGAGAAGAGAAACTGTGCAACTATATAGTATAATGCATCAATCAGAATGTACATGCATTCTACTTTGCATTTTAGTACCAATTTTCAGGCAAATTCTGATATTTGAAAACACTAATCAGTTCTTACTATGTCCCTAGGAAAATAGGTATCAAATGCTATCTTTAACATTAGCAAACTGTGATACCAAGAGGCTAAGTGATTTCTTTGAGTTTGTATAAGAAGCAAGCAACAAATCTGAGACATAACCCATCGACATTGATTTTCAGATCCTAATGCAACTAGTCATAAAGTCAAACATTCAAAACGTTAGAGGCTGGCTGAGAGCGCTTGAATTTGATTAAATCAAATGTTAATACACAGGGAAGATAATCTAGATTCTTGTCAAAAGATTTTCCAAATATATATAGCAAAACTGAAGAAAGAAGTAGGTATTAGACATTGCTTTCTTTTTCAACAACTATGTTTGTTTAGTCTAAATGGGTTTTAATTGAGAAAACAATGAAGTAAACTTTTAATCGTGTACTCTTCGTGTGCCATTTCATTTCTAAATAAGGCAGCCTTGTGTAACTGTAGAACACAGCATTGAGAATACAGTGCCTATTTCCTGACAAAACATTTTTAAACTGTAGTCATTTAGATACCATATCATATATTTCTACCTCAAATGAAGTAATGGCTACAAGGTGGGGTGTTCCTTTAAATACTTTTAGTTATCCTTGTTACCTGTGAGCAGCAGGCAGACCTTTAGTGAAGTATCCTGACTTACCATATAGAATGGAAAGAAATTGAAGAAAAAGATGTTTTATGCTAATAATTATTGGACGGGCAGAAATGTTGGAAAGAGCCAGGCTCTAAGGTCTTGTTCCATCTATGTTAATTAGCTTTGAATTGAGTGTTGACTATTAAGCATTTCTTTGGAAAAGGAGAGAAGGGGGTGGACTGGGAGAAGATTTGCTGTCAGAGCTGTGTGGGAAGTTCTCGTACCAGCATATCTGACGATAGAGTCACTGAGGTGGAGTCTGATTTCACAGAGGAGAAAATTTTGTTGCAGCTTTGGTTTAGAGATTATTTTTTATTTCCTAGACTCACCTTAAGATCTTTCTGTGAATCTCAACAGTACTTCAGCTTCATTTTTGTATTCATTTAGCCTGCATGCCTACAGGTTTGCCGTACACAAGCCATATTCTTTATCTTGCAGTTATACTTTTAATATACTATCATTATTTTATTCTAGCAGAATGAAAGGAGCTAAACTAAATTGGCATATATTGGGCTAACTTAGCTGTTTGACTATAACAAACAAATCCCTTTATTTCTTTAAATGTGAAAGATTTTAGTAATGTTCCTCATTACAGTATTTCAAATGTTTGAAGTAAACATTTCAGCCACAAAACAACAGTGAAAATAAATTGTGCATTTCTTTCAGAATGCTGTCTAGCTATAACTTTTGAACCAAGCAAACTCTCTCCCCCTTTTCCAAGAATGCTTCAAGAACCATACGATTTCCTATTGATCTTACAATTGCATACACTCAGTATGTCTGTGAAAACTGCTCTGCATTGGTTGCATGTGTTTAATCATCTCCTTAACTTTTTCTGGAGACGTGAAGAAGTCATTTTAAGAACAGTAATAACTCTTTAAAAAGTAATTTAACAGCTGTCTTTGCTGAGAGCAAGCTGTATGGAGTGGAAATGAGAAGATAATTGAATCATAAAGAAATTATTTTGAAATATATAGAATTGTACTAGTTTCTTAAATTACTATTAAATGGTATTTTTTCCCTTGCCTGTAATAATTCATCTTTGAATGCTATGCATGCTAAATGTAAGCCTGTAAAATACTGTGTGTTTTTAGTAAGTCATATTATTTCCCATTATTGCCTTCTTGGTGGGGGGTGGGGGGACATCCAGATGTCCTTTTCAGCTTAAATTATTCTGTGATTGTATTTATGTAGCTATGAAAAAAAAAATCTTTTGAATAGATATCCACTCCTTCCACAGGCTAAATATAAAATTAATTTCAAAATACAATCCTACCTCTTTAATTTTTAATAACTGTTTCAACTCACTTTAATTTCACATACTTTTTGCCTTTTCAAGTTCCTCACAAGATGTCATAATAGAAGGAGAAAGTAAGCATAAAATCTGCTGAGGATGCCTTTGAGAGAGATTGATTCTAATTTCTGTACCAAGAGCTCTTGTATGAGGCAACAGCATTTGTTTAATCAGAATGATTTCATTGGTCACTGTTCATTGGATTTGCACATTGCCTAAATGCAATCCCTCCTCGTGAATTAGCGACTTCTGGGAAAAAAGTAATTCTCCTCTTAGATTTTAATTCTGCATCAGATGCCACTTACTAGAACTTCACAAATTTTCTGCACTTAGCAAACATTAGATATCAAAGGAAAATTTTCTCAGTTACTCTCACCTTTCATTTTTCAACCGGTTGTGAGTGAATTTCCATAAAACGCTATTAAAATTCAGGTTAATGTCACTAATTATCTCACATGCTACATGTGCCTTTGTTCAGTTCATAAGCAAGACTAAAGTAATCTCTGGCCCTAGCAGATGCAGCATCTCAGTGATGCCAATGGGGTGTTCATCAACCACCGTTGCCTAGAATGTCACCCTCGCTCCCCAGCTGCGCACTGCTCCCCCACTGCGTTAAAGCATTGAAAAGCTGCATGAGCTGTTCAAGCATCACTTCTGAGAGGAGATCAGCTACGATATCTTAAATAACCATTTCAAATGTCTCCAGTTTCAAATTCATATTTTGACCTTTAGTTAAAGGTCATCTTTAGAAGACAATTAGTTTTTGCTTGTCCTTGAGGTAGCAATGAAGCATTTTGGTTATCTATAGCAGACTGGCATAAAAGGATCTTTTTAAAATACACTGCCAAAGTATATATTAAATTGTTGTAAGTATTAAAGGAACTGCAAAATTCTCCACAAGATAGAAACATAATGTCTTTTCCTAGCTCTTACTTCCTGCCAAATTCTGCAGTATAAAAGTAATATAATTGTTACTTCTAAGCACTTAGAAATAAAAGACTAACAGTCAGCAAGGATTTGTCAAGAATAACATGTCAAAATAAACTACAGTCCTTCATTAATAAGTTGTAGCAGGCATTATAGAGAACAGAAATGAAGTAGTTGTCATTTATATCTGGGACATAAGATTATTTGACATTGTGTCATATCAGACAGTGCGAAGTTCCACCTGAAGTACGGTTTGGAGTAAACCATTATGGAAGGTATGCAGAACTGATTTGAAATCATATTTTTGAAGATTATCAATGATTCACTGATAAATAGGAAGCTAAATCAAACTGAGTTCCTAAGGAACTTTTCACTGAAGTTCCATTATGACTTTTCATAAATTTTCTAAATTACTTGGAGGGAGGAGGAAATAAAGAGAAAGCTTTGATAGAAACTTTAATACAATTGAAGATCATGCCAAGCTAAGCAGAGCTGCAAGTACATTGGAGCATAAGATCAGAATTTAATATTAAATCAGTAAATCGGAGACATTAAAGAGGATCAGAACTGAATATTAACTCAGCAAATTGGAGACATTAGCTGATAAGCATAAGATAGAATTTATTTGTGCAAAGTACTACATTTAGGAACAAATAACTGCAAAATGTACAGATGGTTAGGGAGCGGGTCTTTGGTACAGGGTCAGGAGTTTCACATGAATCACAAGCCAGGCATGAGCAATAGCACCATGCTGTTGACAAAAAAAAACCAAACACCACTACTGAGCAGGATATTCAACAGATTTTTAGTCAGAATGACATGTAAGTAATCGTTCCCTCCACATTAGAATTGTCAGGCTTTAACCAGAACATACCCAGATCTGACCACAGTACTGCACACACAGACAGACATGCTGGAGAAAGTCAGGAGAACAATGCAAATTGTCATATTGTCTAGTGTCAGACTGCTAAAAAAGATTGCAAGAGCAGACTTACAGCAATTTTCAAACCTATAAGTGAATGCTGTAAAGAAGAATAGTGTAGGAAGAAGAAGAAGAAGGGGAACAATATGTTATCTATATCCGTGGGGGAAAGACCAAGGAAATAATGAGCTTAAATTGTACTACAGATAACCAAGGAAGCACCTAAATATAGTTGATCCAACTTTGTCATAGAAGGATTGGCATGCCATCTGACCAGATGTCTAGTATTCTTTATGTTTGCAAACCTCTTATTTGTTAAAGTTAAGATTTTTGAAAGTTGAGGGTTTTTTTTTCAAAATGTTGGGATTTCAGTGAAAAAATTGGAGTAGTTAAGTTTTCATTTAAAAATAAAGGTTGCTGCTATGCGAGATTAGGAATAATAATGTCTAAACTTTACCTTAGATACCAGAGATGACTCACAAAACTGAATTCTTACTCATGAGGACAAAATAGTGTCATGATGTACTACTCTGAATGCAGCGTGTTATCATCTTCTCTGCAAAGGATGCATTGTAGTCCTTCCATTTACTAGATGCATTGTCATTCATGATCAGGTATTCTCGTGAATCAGTGGTAGGACTCTGCTTATTTGGATACCCAGAATGGTCCATTTTAATGCAAAAAACCTCTCTCAGTCTGGTTTGACCAGTGGTTTCATAGAATAATTCATGTGTTCCATTTTCACCTGGAAAATTATCACCTGTTTTCTTTTTTGGAAATGACCTTTTGTATTGAAAAATTAGGCAGACATCATTTCAGTGAGTATCTGTTACAAACTTTAGAGGACATGATGAATGTGTAGTGTAATGGATCTCCCCAAAAAAGTACTCAGCAGAAGGAAATATGTCAGCATGTGTCCTTGATCTGTACCACATTAGCTAACCCAAAAACATGGCATCGTATGTGCAAGAAATTGGGGTCAGGCACTGCACGCTGATTTATTCACTTCCACCTGTTCAATATAGTCTGGGATACTGCAACAATTAAAGGGGTGGTTTTTCGTTGTGGTACCTTTATTTCACACTGGAATGTGAGCCAAGGCTGTTATCTGCTGCTGAAAATAAAAATAGAACTTCAGGGAAAATCCTCATATAGGAGATAATATCTAAAATAGTCATGTCTTATGTATGTGTGTATACATGTGTATGTCAGAGACAGTAAGGGAAATGGTCTGTTAGTTATTTCTATATGGCTGACAAAAAAAAAGAAGACAATTAAATGAGTTTTCATGTCTTAAGATGAACTATCAAAATAACTGAACATCATAAATAGTCACTACAGCAAATGCATTGCCTCAATTAAGAGGATACTCCTCGCAAATATCTGTTTCCATGTACATCAGTACTGACTGCTTGGATTATGACATCAAAGGATTCTACTAAAATTAATTAGAAGTATGTTTTGTCTCATATGGGAAATGAGAAAGCATGTATCTTTAGCAGAACTGGGGTTTGTTAACTAAACTAGAGTTTGTCAGCAATTTTTCAGCCATATAATTAGAAAAAAATGCATAAGACAAAAAATGATGAATGGATACTACATTCATTATTGAAATCTAACTGCCTTCGCCAACTAGGAAGAGAGATACACGCATGCTTTACCAGCATACATGGTCTTCAATAGTATACTTGTAGAATCATAACATATCTCCTAGCAAGGATGCATAAATTGATGGGCAACGTAGCACAATAAATACTGGACATAGTGCCCATATTGAAAGGTCAATACAGTCATGCCTGTGAGTCCAAACTTTATCAAGGGAAGTAATCAAGGTAACCCAATTTCATGGATTCTTCTTATGAAGAGATATCAGTGCTTTTTCAGTTTGTGCGTGCGCGAGTGTGTGTTCACGTGTGGCACACGAGAGCAAAGTTTTTGTCGACTGTCAAACAAAATCTAGCAATCAAATCCTCTGAGTTTTTGCTGATGTCTCTGAACCACTGCCACATCACTTTCTTTGAAAGAAATGGAACTGCTTTAAGGTCTCTCTGCTGGAGCAGCCTGAACCTCAAAAGATTCCAGACAGTTAGAGGAGATCAGAGATGATCATCAGCTAACTAAAGTGCACAAAAATCCACAACCATGCCTTCTGAACCAGAAGCAATTCACAGTTCATTTACCATGCATTTTTTCAGAGCTCACTTAAGCTCCTACTTACTTTAATCCAAACCTAAAATCTTTGAAAGTTTTTGCTCTTATTTGCATGGTCATACTCTGCGGGTTCAGCTTTCTGACCATCCCACTAATACCATAATATTTTATAGTGGGAAATACAGTGTACAAATAAACAAAATAACTTGGTATCTATTCAGGTTTTAGCTAGTTTCTCTGTTTTACACCTGTGAAAAGGTCCCAGTCCTTATTCAAGGAATAGATTGGTGAGAATCAGATGAGGTCAATGAAATATCTATCGTCCACTGTTCAGTATTTTTCAAGACTATAGATGCAACTTCCGTAAGGATCTTACAACATCATTTTAGATGCTTCTAGAAGACCGTTTGATACCTGTTGAGTACATTCCCTGAGCAACACTGGATAAGACTGTCCCCAGGCACACTGGGAGGCTTTGTTTAGCCTTGTGCCAATAAACAATTTATTTATCTGTTATGCACCTAGCATTTATTGATTGGTCACATCTTAACTGGCTACTGTTAGTACAAAACTAAAGAGCTGTGGTCTCTTAAGCCCTTATTTACTTTGTCTGTCATTTCTCATTGGGATACTATTCAGGAACAAGCCTGTAGGTCAGAAGGGTTTCTTTAGGTCTTGTGCTGTGTATTTTGGGTACAAGAGTACCAGAAAACGTTGAAGAAAGCAGAAGCAAGTGTATTGATGATAGTATATTCAAAATGGAACTGTTGTTTGGAACTTTCTTATATACCTTTCCTCCTCAATAAACAAGCCTTATTCCATCAAGCCCCAGGGTGCTATGTCTGTATCATTGAAAGCATTAAGCCTGGAGGTTTCTGAAGAAAGAAATCTCAAGTTTTTCTGAAGAAACTGAGGATATTGTTTTCATGTTTCCAAAGCTTTTTCATAGGAAGCATTAAGCTGCTAGTAGAAATTGCTTTCATAACCTGCTCAAGATTGAGGTATTGGCCTGATTTTCTATCCTTTTCTACTATTTCCAATGTCCAAGTGATATGTAGCAGTGTCCTGCTTTAGAGTCCAGCTAATAAATGGGACTTCTACAGGCAGAGGTAAACTCACTGGATTAGAGACAACCGCTCTGAAGACACGATTCCTTTTGTGCAATAAAAGGCAAATTTGTATGAGATTGTCTTTGGTGTCCTCAGGTATGAATGTGAATCATTGTATAGTTCATTATGCAGTGGCTTTAACAGTGTAAGAATATGGACTCAGGGTATCCTGCAAATGTCTGCTTTTTCAGATGTGTTCATTACTAGCAGATCCCATTGGTTACAATTGATTGTGACTATTTGGAACTTCTAGAGAAAAAGGAGGCCCAAAATTATTTAAAAGCATGATTTTAAAGGTAGAAGATAAGGCATTGTTCTGAAGAGATAAAAATATATCCAACAACTAGATATAGATAGATATGGATACAAGGCTTTGATTTTCTTTATTTAATCTTCTCAGTATTTCCTTTCTACCCAATCAATTAGCATATTAATTTGTGTGTGGCCTATGCTGGATGCTATAGGGGAAGAGAACGGTGATATACTTAATGATTTCTATTGGTAGACATTTAAGAAATTCGAGCTATGTTAAGGTGTCTTTAATAATCTATTTTATTTTCTTGAAATAAGTTTTGATTATAGAGAAATTCATAGTCATGAATCATTTTCTAAACAATTTCTTACAAATTCAGCCTTTTAAGGTGTATGTTAAGATAGGTTTTAACCTACAACATGCAGAAAAAGCTTTTACCGATAACTTTACAGAAAATAAACTTATTTGAATATAACAATACTTTATAAGATATATACATTCCCAAAACTTTTCTAAAAGCCACAAATTTAAACACCTCAAGAGAAGAACTTAAATTTGAATAAATACGAAGGCACAAAACTTCTTGAGGTCCTAGCAGAAAGTTTATCTATAGCTGGAGAAAAAGTCACATCTTATTTTAGCAGACAGTGGCTTACTACCTTCCAAACTGAATTATGCTTTTTTTACCTTCTTCACCTGATCTTATTTTGAATCTTTTTTTGATTAATCAGTGTCCCTTATTTTTCTTCAAATTGAATTGACTTTCTTTCTAAGGTGTGCCTAAATTTTGGGGGGTTTTTTTCAGGAAATTTGTTCTGTCATCCAAAACGTTATACTAAGAGTATGCTAGTACACTAGTAACCATACAAAACTACCACATTCCTACCTCATTGATTTTATTCTGTAATGACTTTATGGAGTACGTATTGACTACTAGCACTGTTCTCAAAATGACATTTTGAAATGCATATTTTTTCTGTTCAGTCTGCAGATGTTCCCTAAAAAAACAGATGTACAACTTGAAAAATAACAACTGCTAAAAATACACAAACTGTCAGCTTTGTTTTACTGAGAGAAACAGTAACTTCAAGTAAGATAGATTTGTATTTAAATACTATGTAAGAAACCTAAATTATTCCCTAAGACTGATGGCAATCCCAGCAAATAGTGCAAATAATCACATTATAAATGAATAATTTGAGATCAGGGTGGGGTAAAGGTGGAGTAAAATTGTTGCTGTATAAGCTAATAATACTGACATCAATTTTGGAAAAAAAATCATAAATAATTAAAAGGCTTGTTTAATAAAATAACCGATACTAATATTTTCTTCTCTGTATTAACATCTTAAAAATAGCTCTTCCTTTGTGCTTACACCTTTAAGGTGTCATAGCTGTAATGGTTTTTCACCTGACCTTGCAGAAAGTATTTGTCTTAGTATACTAAACAAGCTGTGAAAGTAATGTGATTTCAAATAAACCTTTAAAAAAAACAGGTAATGATGCTTCCTTTCCACTTAGTTCAAGGTTAATTGTACTTGTCAAGAAGGCAGTAAAAAACAGGAGTCAGAAATTTGACAGATCGATGGCAACCACACAGACTGTGCACCTCCAGCAGTTCCCATTTGTCAAAGTTGCACCCATTGATAAAGTCAGAATGAGGACAGTATTTCAGAAGGCTCATTTTTTCATTGCACTTAAACGTAATAAGTCAAGACCAAAAAATTAATATGCCGTAAACCATAATAGAGAAAATTTGACAAACTGGCAGATTTTCTTTTTATGGAATAGTTATGAAATGATGTATCTTAAGCAAAGATCAAAATTTCATGACAGTGTTCCTGTTCATTTTTTTAATGTGAATGTTTTCCTATGCATTTGAGTGTGGGTGTGCACATATATAAAGTGAGACTAATGCAGTAAGGAACTCCGGTTAAAAACAAAGACAGTTTTAGGGAATAACTTGGATAGAAGTATGGCTTTCTAAGTGCAGACTTTAAAACTCCTACCTCTCTGCAGATTCATCTGAATTTTCTTCTGTGATCATCTGCAACTCCTGCGTGGTTTTACTTGAATCTTCTTTGACACTGTTTTCCTCTGTGCTTGTTTTGGGAATATCCTCATTTGATCGAAGCTGTTCTATGAGATTGTGTTGATGCCAGGTTTGAATAGATCGGTGGTGCACCGGGGTTGGACCTGGCACAGGTGCCAGTATATTGTGGTGGACAGGACTGCTGTTTTTCTTCAGCCCATTTCTGTCCCGAGAGTGGTTCTTCAACCTGTTCTGAACCGGTGTCCCTCTGTGCTCATACTCCCTGCTGAGGGCAGCCCCCCGTGCCTGCGGAGCCTTGCGAGGGGTGACTGAACCACCTCCAGCGGAGCCTCAGGATCTGCTTCACATCAAACTCTTTCTTTCCCGATACTGACATTTTTTTCAGGGGAAAAAAAAAAAAAAAAAAGACAAAAGCCTATTCTTTTAGAAAGGAAATGGATTCTTTGTTATCTCTTGTGTTTCAACTCCTCTTCTTAAGAAAAGACAACAAAAGAACAAATACCGGTAGCTCTCTCCCTCTCTCTTCTGATTAATATACTGCAAGCTCTTCAAGCCGATGCTAAGCTACTGCTAACTGTATAGGTGGGAATCCATACTGACAGGATGATGAGGTCAGACCTTAAACAAGTAAATCAGCTTAGCACAGGAAAGCAGCAACCATAACACTACCCAGCTGCTAGGCTTACACACTCACAGTACTATAGCACAGCTCTCTAATATATAACCTAGCCTCACATGATCCTAAGGGATCCTAAGCTGCAACTTAAGATGCAGGAAAGCACATACAAATAAAGTGACAAGACTTTCTATCTCACGAGGTTTTCCATCAAACCTGCTAATAAGCAATGCTGCATTTCACAGAAGATTTACAGAGAATTCTTTTATAGTCGTCTTCTGCAGATTTTTGGTAATGATTCACTGTGAAACTATCCTACAGTTCATCTGTTTCTTTAAGGGGTTTGCATTTGTTTATCTTGCTGTGTAAAATTCCTACAAATGGCCTCAGTGTGGTAGCACTTACCTAAAGGAAAGAGGCAGCATTTGAATACCTTGTGTAGAACTATGTATTTTCTCACCTACAGATAGATTTCTCGATATAATTACAGGGCTATGAAAACAGAGGGAGGGAGCTCGTGAAAATCAGAGATGTGCTCCCTCAATGGCTGTATCTGTGGAAAACACACTGTTTCCTGGCTAAGTGCCTATGTAAACACCCTTTGCCATCCTGCTCTTTATTTCTCACAGACAGTGAAACGAGTAATGATTTTTTTTAGAAAAAACCATTCTTTTGATAGTGTGCACTGTAACATGTTTTCAGCAGATTTAATAGATGATATATATTCATTCCCATCCATTTGTTAACAGGCAGGGCTGTGAGAACTGTTCCCTGTGTGTTTTGAAATAATGTACACAGAATGTTTTCACATGCAAATTGAAATTAATTAAAGGGACTGGATTTTTTTCTTCCGTTGTATTTTCCAGAGTTTGCTACTGATGATCTACACAACTGTTAGCAGTGTGTAGAAGTAAAAAACCCCCTGTAACACAAGGTCAGTAAAACAGGATTCAGAACTAAAGGAGGGTACCCCTCTCCAACACATCTTCTTACGTCTCTTCCTCAAACCTTCCCATGTTAACTTCCTTTTTCTCTGTCCGTGTTGTGTTTTCTTCCTTTTTTCCTAAACTCAGCTGATGGGATTTTGAACCTTGAAATGATAAAATCTGCTTTCTTTTCTTTTTTTGGCTGCATATAATGCAAACAGAGAAATGTGACGTAGAGGTTTGAAAAGAAAAAGCAAAACGAGAGGATAGGACCAAGGAAACATCAGGTTTCATGCTGGGCTGTCAAGCTCCTACCCCATTCATGGTATTCAAGCAAATGATAGGCATTACCATGGACTGGATGCAAGTGAGATAAATTACAAGGCAAGTGAAAAACAGTAAAATAATTAAAAGATATTACACTATTTAGAAACATAAGATACGTAGAAGGAAAGAAAAGACTTTATACCAAAGAAAACCTATGACAAAGAGTTAGCCATAAACAGCAGAGAGGAAGAAGTTGAGGAAAGACATTTGACAGACATAGCCAATGCATATTTGTTGCTATGTAGAACATTGAGGCTGAGCTATTGCAATAAAATGTACATTAACATGATTTTGATAGCAGGGTAAATGTCTACGATAGACAGAACAAGAAAAACTTGGTTGCAGATAAGAATCCTTTCTTATATGAAAAAATAATCTATTCGTGGGAGCTCAAACACAAGCCCCAGCAAGCCTTACTGCGGGGCTTTGGCATAATTGCTCCCATCGCTGCCCCCAGTCCTGCGCTACGGGTTACTGTTCTCACAGCTGTTGTCAGAACTCTCATGTGCCTTGGCTGCCTCAGCTAAAAGTCACGACTGAACATCCAGCAAAGGCTGGCTTATGCCTAGACACCAGGCCCTGGGTCTCAGCAGCTCTGATGCAAGAACCGTTCTGCTCTGCCGCTGTTCTTCCCAGCGCTGCGATCTACACAACAGCAAAGACTGCCATGTTGTCACATATGGACATCCCAAACCGGTGCCGTCCCTTATAAAAGTAACATGACTTCATTAAGACAAACTGTGTTCTGTAATATTTACTTGAGAATGAAATGAAAGAAGGAATTCTGTGTTAGAATATCAGGCTGTAAGTGTTCTTAAAGGAACATATTTTTAAAAGGACTTCATTTTGTATATCATAGGAATGGATAGAAACTAGAAAACTTGTTCAACTTCTAAGAAGTGATATTAGGGAGAAGGTATATAGAGGCCTGCTTGTGCATTTAATAGAGGGCTTCAATGTAAGCTTGTTGAGAATATAAGCTCACAAAGAAGCTGCTCCCAAACTTCAGGGATTTTAAATAATTTATAGGGAGTGAAAGGATAAATGAAAATGCTGGTCATTGAGTAGGAGAGATTATTATATGTCCAGAAGTCAGTGTAAGATGTTTTCATACTTTAATGATGACCTTTATAAGAATCTGAAATTTTCTGGAAGTACAAATGTTTCTTGCATTACTGCTATATAATATTTAATTTAATGTTTCTTAGCTTTTCAATTTCAGCCTACACACCTATGGATGTTATTCTTTTCAATTTCATAAAAGTAATGAGACTTGGTGGTACATATGTGTATTCCTTAGAATTGCCTACATGGCAGTCTGAGATCTCTCTTAAGGAGGGAGTCTCTACATACCAAGTTAATAGAATAATTCATGATAAAATCTTGTAGAGGTGGACATGACGAGAACATGGTTTCTCACTACTATCTGAATCAGGATATGGAGCTATCTCAGCAGCTCTGTCAGTTCCCCTTAGCAACAGCTCTGATGATACATTTAATCCATATTTTTTCACCATGTCACAAACCTTCTGTTGGTTTCCTTTCCTTAAATCCCTTTTGCAGAAGTCATCCTTTACTCCAAGTTATCATCAAAAGCATTGAATTTTACTTGAGAATGAACAAACAGTTCTTCTGTTTGTGAATTACTCTGTTTCCTACTAACTCAGTACATGTTTTGGCAGATGTAATGTATATCTAGCTAAAATTAAAATAGTAAAATTGGACATTTGCTGAAGAGACTGTCTTGCTCAAAAATTTCGATAAGTCAGCACAGAATATGTTTCAGGTAGGGCATAAGTAGACTATTTTTCACACAGCTTGTTACCATTCTGGTTAAAATTTCAATTTGCTGTACTAGGACAGGATAAGTGATTTGATAATCCAAAACTTCAGGCCTGAAATGATTAGAAGTCTTTCTTCTCTGAAAAACTTCCTTTCGATTCAATGGGTATGAGTTTTGAGGAAGATCTTTGATCAGGTTAGGAAATTGCACTAAATATGTTGGTAGACTGGCATCTAGCAGGAAATTGGGCATAATTTTAAAAGGCTTGTATAAACATGTTGAACTTCCAGATAATTTGAAAGATACGTATTAATAGTAAGAGTCTAAATAGATGTTTATAATAATTTTAAGATCACAAGTGTAAATGCCTGATATGACATCTGAATTAGCAAATCATAAAATTACTTCTGCTATAAACTACCTACAAGAAGAAATTGAGAATTTTCTTTCTGTCATAAATCATGTTTTAAATATGCTTCAAAAATTACTTTTAGCTACAGCTGCCTCCCATGTTCATCTGCCACCAAAACACCTCATAGAAAGGAGTTTTCTAATGCATTTCAAAATGTCTGGATTTTCTAGCTAATAATGTAGTAAATTTTTTTTTTTTTTTTTTGAGAATTTAAGCAAGCAGAAGATATTCATGCAGCTATGTAATGTCTATTCTCCTCTCAAAAGAGGCATAGCAAATCATTTCTTATTCTTTTTCTGTTTGCCCTGAGCTGGTAGTACAGTGCATGTATGAAAAGCCTATTAGAAAAATCTCTCTCTGTTCCCACAAGCCTAGCAAAGAATAATAAAAAGGAATCACCTAGCTTTGTTGTAGAATAATTCAAGAAAGATGCCATTTGTGGGCTCTGAATCCAGGTGTATTGCAAGGACTAGGTTACTAGCAAGAGCTAATGAAGTAGATCTTTGCTGGATGTGAGGTAAACCAGAAAAAATGAATTTTTCGGTTAGATAAAAGTCAAGGATAGCTTTGGACCAAGAGGTCTTCAATACCAAGCTTACTGACCCAAATAGGAAAAATCTGCATATGCTGAATGAGACAATCAAAAAAGCAAGCTAAGTACAGGAAGTTAAGAATGTTTTCTCATATTTTTCAAGATATTTGATGTCTATTCTGACATTACATTTTTCAGAAAGTCAAGTTAATCACAGGCTTGTATCAGTGCTGCATATCCTACAGTGCTTGCTTAGGGAAAACATCATAATGAGATCTACATATGTACAGATTGTTGTTAACTAAGTGAAGTCCTATGTAAAAAAGCTGTGTACTTACACTGCACATGAGGCCAGATAAGGAGAACAAGAAGTTGAATATTTTTATTACACTGTTTTGAAAATAGTGCTTCAAGAGAACTCCCATTAGTCCATCCTTTGTAAAAGAGATATTCCAGGAAACATCTGCATAGCAGAGCACCCACATTAACACAAGTCAAAGTTAAATGGAAAGGAACATGACAAAACCAAAACCAAATAGCTATATTTAAAATCTGCAGGGAAGTTCAACTTTCCTTTAAAAGAAAACTTTGAATCCCAGCAAACGCAAATCAGTTTAAGACAGTCACTTACTTTGGGTATTTCCTACTAAAGGAGGCAATAGGGATGATCCACTTAAGGGAAAACACATTTAAACGCAATTGCTTCCTCAAATAACTGAAAACTGTACTACAGATTGCAACCCACCTACAAAGCTGTACGCCAAAATTGGAAGAAAAATCACAGCATTTCTACAAGATCCAAGGAAAAAGAATGTGAGAAGTAAGTCTGATGAAGATCTTGCTAAACAGTAAGAACATTGTCACCCTCAAAGTGAAACCAGAATATTAGAGTGAAATAAGAAATAGCAAATGTGCACTTTACAGCCAACTGGAAAGGATCTCCCATGAACAAGGATTTGAAAGTTGTGACACTAGTGCAGCAAAAGTAAGCTCAAACACATAACTTGAAAAGAAACTCCTGTCACAGGTCAAGAACAAGATATCTAAGAATGGAGAAAATGTGGATAGATGCAAAGAAGTATGAAAATATTTCCTACTGATTTTTATAATATTTAGTAAAATTTGAGATATTTTTCTTGATTTTTCAAATTGTTGTGCTCAAGAAAAGCCACTTGTATATATTAATTATTTCATTGTCTACTGGTAAAATCAAGGACCACAGGACAACATTGTTAAATGAAAGGGGTAGAAAACTAATAATAATTATTAATTTATTGAGAGTGTGGAATTTAGACTTTTATCTTATTTGTTCTTCTCCCCAGTACACAAATATTAAATCAGTTGCTCAAGCTAACAAGTCTTTTCAACCCACCAAAATATACCTATTATTTGCTGCCAGGGACTGAGGCAGATGAGAAAGAAAAGATAATTGCCAACAGATTTGATAATGAAGAAAGGTGGCAAAGGGTTTGGGGCAGGATTTTCTAAAATTATTACTTATTCTGGATGCCTTATTTGAGAGATCTGAAAAACATAGCACTTTCCAAATTGCAGTTATTTAAGTGGTATTGTGTTGAACAGTTAAACATACTGTTCAGTTTAGAAAATCTTGTCTAATTTATATCTTTGCCCTTAAGGTTTACTATGGACCAGGTGACCTCCAGAGGTCCCTTCCAACCTCATCCATTCTGTGGTTCTGTGATTCTTACCCTGTCTAACGCTAACAAGGAAAATGGTACAGTAAATGTGCTGCCAGCTTGCAGCCTCCATCTTTTCAGTCTGCAGGTATGTGGTACAGCTGTAAGACAGCCCTTCTGCAAACTCACTTCCCTTCTGCTGAAACAGTGACTGTTCTAAATCTCTGCCAGCTGGTACGACAGTTTGGAACAAGGTAGGCTGGGGGGCGGTTTTCCTCGGCTCCTTCCCTGGCTACTTACGAAGTCTGCAGACTTTCTTGATATAGCACGTGTCTAAATACATGGAATTTTTATGAAGAGAAATTATATAGAATGACTGCTTTTATAGAAAATCTGCCCCTTATGAAGAGTAACACTCTCAACTATCAAGAAGGATTAGCAGAGCCAGAAAAAGGCAATCTGTAGTTTTGCATGTGCAAATGGTGCTTTGCATACTATTATATGTAGAGTAGAAAGCTAATAGGTGCATTTTGACTTTCTAAGAGCCCAGTTCTAAGAAAGCATTTTTCCAAGAGGGTTAAACAAGCAACTTTTGTCTTAAAATAATTTTAAATATAGTCAAGATGAAAAAATCCTTATGAAATTTCCAAGGTGAAAATTAAAACTTAATACTGATTTTCTTTTCAGGGAAAAAATTACATTTCTAGGAAATGTTTTGTTCTGCATGTCTCAGAAATAGGTGTTTCACTCTATGATTTCATAAAAATTCCTACTGCTGTTTTCGATTTTTACTAATTAAGTGTGAGCAAAACTTTGTCGTCTGCAGAGATACTAGCCTGAATTTAATTATTTAATGGCATTTTTTGTCTGGCTGGTTAGGTCTTTGCTTTTAAGTTCTGTCAGATATTTAAATAAATTTCATTATTTTATCAATTTTTGTTGAAGGGAAATACGGCTTTGACCTATCTATGACCTAAAATTGGACAAACTATTCAAAACATAAAAATTCTCTTCTATGCAAAATCAAAACAACTGAATACAGAACTAATAATTGTATTTGTAGTAGAGAAATCTTAAACTGGATTTCAAAAAAGAAAGAGAAGAAATGAGGGGGAAATATCTTTTTACAATCAGTTCCCTACTGCCAATAACATGGACATTTACCAATGAGAACACAGTATAAAAAGACATTTTGACATACATGCTGTTACTGATCAATGGGAAACTCAGACATAAGCATGGCATGCACCATTTATGGCTTTAAGATCAACAACATACTAATCAGTCACTTCATAGACAGTCAATATAAACTGCATAGATTAAAACTAATGTTCACAGTGTTACTGTATCCTAAGCAAACTCCTAAATTAAAAAAGAATGGGATCTTGACAATCAAGTTTGTTATTATTAGCATAAAGCTGTTACAAGGCACTGTGTGATGCACTGTGATGTAACCATATAGCTACTGCAAATAATGCAAGGATAATCTCTCAAGGAACCGAGGAGGCAGTAAAAGCCATCATCAGTAATCCAAGTTCAGTTCAGGCATGATACAGTGACATAGTCTCTCTTCTTTTTGGTCACAGGGTTCAATAAAATTATTCTGTATTATTCTAATATAACTAATTTTATATGCGTAGGCGATAAATATATCACATGCAGTATTCTAAATCCTTTGTCCCAAAAGATTTCAAGCAAGTAGTTTTATTCATTTGAAGCTCTCACTAGTCACTACTTGTTTCAGCATACCGTCTAGCATTAGTCTACTAGTAATAGGCTGCCTTCTGTAAGAATTCACTGTCTGGAAAGTTCATCTCTTTAAGCTACAACACTTCTTTCTCAAACTTAGTATTTCTTATTAGAAACATTACAACAGGTTTGACCTGCTTAATGTAGTTTGTATAAGATGTCTTGTCGCCTCTATTGACCTTCAAAATAAAATGTGAATAAAAACAACCCTCCCTGCTACTTAGTAGTGAATAAGAACCCATAAAAGAAATGTGTTGACATCACTAAACTCTACATATAACATGCCATATCTTTCCAGTGTGAGAGGACAGCAAGCTTTTGTTTTCAGTATAACTGATTTAATATTTTATGTGTTGTTTTCTGGAAACTGCACAAAGTACTTGGAAAAATGTCTTGTGCTTTAGAAATGCAGGAAACATCCCTTTTCCCCTATTAACTCCAAGCAGCATGCAAATGTCACACCTCCTAGAAGTAAGTGCAAAGTTGAATCCTGATGTATCTACTGTCGAGTCAGGAAGGGTCTGTCAGGTTTTGGTTTGGTTTGGTTGCGGTTTTTTTTTCATTTAGCGGTTTGATTGCTTGTTCTTGAAGTATCCTACCAGTTCAAGTACTCCAGAACAAATTATTTTCATTCTTCTCTCACTGACCCTTAATTATCTTCTGCAAGAGTATTTTCTATAGACTTTGAAGTAAGGTAAGCCTTTCTATTATAAGAAAACAGATCTGAACAGGTCATTGGCAAGATGCATGCATGAATGAACTTCTTAGTCCCATATTGCAGTAACCTTGAACACTAGGTAGGCAGCTATGATCCAAATATAGTTTGTCTTCATTACTGCTCATGTAAAATGTTGTTTCTCAGAAAAAAAAAAAAAAATATATATATATATACACAAACCAAGCAACTGGATATTTAGCTATATACTGTGAAATACAAACTGTTGTATGGTTTAATGCCATTTTACTGAGAGATGACATTCTCCTTTTTGATAGCATTGTTTCCAATGTACAAAAGCAGTTATTACAAACAGAAACTGAAGTAAATGCAAGTGTGTTTGCATTGTTTCTTTGTTAGATGTCATTAACTTAACTCTACACTGCTTCCTATGTGAATTGGCATAGAACTTTTTCTTTTACTGATCATCTGAATCAAACGGGAAAACAATTACCTACACAACATGATTGTGAAAATGTGGTGTTGAGAGCCATGGAAATATTGAAAACAACGCTATAGTTTTTTATGTAAATCTATAATAAGCTGTATCACAGAAAAGCATGTCCTTACCTTTTTCTGCTATAGTATCACAGAATAATTCTGGTTGGAATTATTTGTGGCTCCTGGACCTCAGGAGCTCTCTAGCCCAACCTCCTGATCAAGACAGGGCCAGGTACGAGGTCAGAGTAGGTTACTAAAGGTTTTATCTACTTTTGTCTTGAAAACCTCTAGGACAGAGATGTCAGAACACTTCTTGGAAACCTGTTCCAATGCTTGACTGTCTCAACAGTAAAAAATTTTTTTCTTATAACTAGTCGAAACCTCCCTTGTTTAAATTTATGCCCACTGCCTAATATCTTTCCTCCTCCTACCACGCTCTGTGAAGAGCCTAGCTCAGTCTTCTTTTTGACCTTTCTGTAGGCACTGGGAGGCTACTGAAACTGTCTCTTCTCCAGGCTGAAGAAGCCCTGTTCCTTCTGCCTTTACTCTTCAGCAAGTGCTTCAGCCACCGACCATCTTGGTGACCCTCTGCTGAGCTCACTTCAGTTTATCAATACCTTTCTTCTGCTGTTGGGGCAGGGGTGTGCAAACTTGGCAGTATTCCATATGTGATCTAATGAGTGCTGAGTAAAAGATGACTACTACTTGCCTAGTAAGTAGTAGAATGGTAGATGCAACTTGCATTTATTACATGTAACAACTGTATCAAAACAAGCATTGATTCTTAGCATACGATGACATATATTCCATAGTTATGTTCATTTAGAAAATACTTGATTTTTCTGCTTATTTGCTGATAATAACAACCATTGTTTATCCACCAATCATTATCATTGGATATTAAAGAGTATGGAAAGGATCTGGCATGCCCTCAACAAAACCTAGTATTTAGATTTGACACTTGTCAGTATAGGTCTGTATCATATGTGATCTCAAAGCCTTGACAGAATAAGGACTTATGCCCAAGGTCAGTCTTCTCTGGTAAGTTTTTGAATGTGACTCTTGCTCATTTTCTCTTAAAAAGTAATAAATGCTGCCTTTAATTTCAAGAGAGGGAGGCCCTTGAGGCAATTGTATTTCTATGCATTGTAGAATGTAATCATTCTTAGATGTATTTAATTTTTAATCTCACAAATGTCTTCTGAGGCTCATGAAAGGCGCTGTATTTGTAAACGGGAAATCCTTAGAACATGTGGCCATGCATCTCCTCCGAATCATTCACATCAGAGGTTACAGAGGTCTTTGATTATTCATGGAAAAGTCACCTGCCTTGAGGCAGGTGTCTGAGAGGTTTGGGACAGTCGCTTCAAGTTTTTCTCCTTAATGACTTATCTGACTTCCAGCACACATAGTGATTCAAAGACGGACACAGAGTCAAGTTCACACAAGCTGGCTTGTTGTATCTACAAGTGTGGAAACAGTCATTCTGGTATACCATCTGGTTTACCTTTAGATTAACACAGGGAAAGCATGCGATTTTTTTACAATTAAGGCAAGTAAGTTTGAGGCTGTTACTGTTGGATTTTTGTAGCATAATAATCCATCAACCTTTTTTCTACCTTCAGTTTCCCTCCTAGTTGTCACAGTTTTCTTACCAATTTTCCAAGATGTTTGACTTCTCCTTTGTGATGCCATAAGGATGCAAGGGACAGAATACTTTTTAAAATCATAGGATTATAAGCATCACAGTCAAAGCTCATCTGAAAAAGTGCGGTAAATCAATATCCTTGTCAGCAAACCAGCATCCTAACACCATCCTTTTGGTCATGTCACCGGTAAAAGCACAAAATAACTCATTTTTTACTTTGACAAAAAGCCATACGGATCCACATCACAATTTTATTGTCATTCAGGCTGGATCTAGGTGTTGTCAGCTGCCAAGACGCCTTGAGGCTGCACTTTTACTCTCTGATGCTAGCCCAGAATATAAAAACACAAAACCACATTTAAACTATTCAAGTCTCATGCAACTATTCAAGTCTTCTCATGCAAAAAACTTTGGTTCTGTCATGTTTGTAATTTCTAGAATAGACAGACTCAGAATCTATATTTTGGTGTGTAAGAAACATTCAGTAAATGACTTCATATTTTCTGGGGAAAAAACAGAGACGTTGTACATATGAGTACTGCATCATAAGATGAAAACTAGAGAACTGATAGTAAAATATAGTATGTTTTATCTTCATATAAATTTATTAATAATGAAAAATGTACTAAATAACATAATGATCAAATTTGCAAGTGATAGCAAATTTCAGGGAGAGAGAAATAACATGAAACCTCCAGAAAGCACAGATTATTGAATATAACATCCAATATTCTGAGGCAAAGCCTATTAATGACAGGTTCCCAAAGGAAGAGAGAAATACAGCCTGCTGAAAGAGAAACAGAAGAACAGAACCCAACACATTAAATCTGATTATTTAGCATAAAATGGTTGAAAAATCCAGTTACAGACTAGGACAGGGGTGCAATGGAGACCAGCATCTCTTGTTTTAGTGTAGATTATGCTGTCTTAAATTTTTTCAAAACTTCATCAATAGTCTTTGATCCAGTCCCATATCTTTTAATCTTGAACAAGAATTTTGCTGTGACTCGTGCCATCCCAAACACCAATGATGTGAGAGGATTTTCTGTAGCTGTAACAATCAGAGTTTCTGTATTAAAAGCTGTAGACAAGCAGTCCTTAAGTCAAAAACTTTATTTCCATTTTAAGTTTCCAGCTCAGTTTTGGGTGTGTGAGTGAGATGCAGACAGTTTATCCTGCATGTCTGGAAGACAGCAACTCTACAGTACTCTATTGGTCAGCAAGAATTTCTGGTACTTCTGTGATAATGTCAGGCAGCACCATTTCCTGAAAGGTCCATTGGTGAACTGTAGAAACAGATGCAGAACAGAAATACCCATCACTGATGGATATATGTGTACTGATGAGACTGGGCAATGGAAGGTAGCCCTTTTCTCTTTGATTAAGGAAAATACTTGCAGCTGCATACATTAACTCTAGAAATTCTATAGCAAAGAGACCTCTGTTGTAATAAATTAAATCATAATGCATCTATACCACCAGTCAGCTGATCTAGAAGAAATTAAGCCTAGCAAGCCTCCTGAAATTAGACTTCTGCTGAAATAAATTGGTAATATCTAACTAATATAGTTTAGCATATGTCACAAACAAGAGAGATTCTCTTGGTTGATTTTGTCAATTTAAAAGGCTGTTTACATAAAATCATTCTGAGGTCTCAAATTTGACATCGGGGTCATAAGGTAATTTTACTTTGCTTTAGAACACATTTTAAGGTGCTTGATACAGTTGGAGTGACAGTGTTTGGCTTTTTGGCTTACTGAGCTTCCTAGATTAAGTTGCTGATCATACCTCTTGTTAGTGAGTAGTTGATGGTTTTACACTTTCTTGATACAGTGAACATTTAGGAATACTAGATGTGATCACCATATTAATGTAAAAAACAATTGACTTTAAAGAACAAAGTTTGTAATTGTGTACTGTTAATGTGGAATTAAGAATCACAGGAAAAAATACAACTACCAAATTTCACTGCTTTAAAATACAAGAATCAGTTAACCATTGAAACATACAGAAAAAGCTTTGATGTATGATTGCCTCTTAATCACTGGTTGAATTTTTTTTTTAATGCTTTATTTCATAATTTTATGTTTCATGTTAATGAAAATGTTACAGGAGAAACCACTGGGAAAAGAAAAGCTATTTGCCTCTCCTCACTTAATAACTCCATCTTGCTGATCCATTTAGGTATTTTTTTTCCCTCTGAAATTGCTTTCTGTATGCTGGAACACACCTCATTGTTTTTCTGCCTGACACAGTCTAATCATTCTGGCTTGCAGACCTCTCACATAATAGCAAGTACATGCCACAGAAAAGGCATTACTGTATTACAAGGACGTATAGTCCTCTTGAAAATAACACATATTTTATCTTCAAAAGGAAACAATACAGAAATTCTAAAAATCTGTGGTGTGATTCATGTCATTTATATATTAGGATCTTTAATCACATTCTTTTCACAGACTTGGTAAAGTCCAAGAAGCTTTAATAAAAAGGTGAATATTACTCTGCCTGGTTTTTTACACCAGTGTAAGAATTCTTTTCTTTCTGCAACCTGCAAAATCACAGTTGCCCTTTCACCTAGCTCTAAAGTGGAGAATTCTTTAACTTAAATTAAACTTATTTTTATCAATATTTTGATTAAAGCACAACAAAACTTTTTATACAACTGTTGATATTATTTTTTCAGTTTTCTTTTACTTTTTGGGTTTTATATGTAATTATATGCTTATAATACATTCAGATGAAGCATTAAATGCTGAAGAAACTTGTTAATACTACCTTTTTTTTAATTATTCCAGGAGTATCAGTTAAGGCCTAGTGAAGGAAACCTTGTTTTAAAAAGCAAAATAAAAATTACAGCTAATAATCAAATTGATGACCACAGTGCATTTTAAATTCTTTGAAGGTTTTCTTACAATCAATACTGAACTGGGGTGAATCCAAGGTCTTCAGCATTTCTGGAAGTTCAACTCATGTAAGTCTCATTCTTACAATAGATTATATCTGAAAATTGAGACAGATAAATTCACTTGCACAGAGAGACTTCTAATTCACATTTAAGATTGTAAATGTATACAGTCTATACAGGTTAAGTTATATTAATATATCTATTGCACTAGCACAAAAGTTTTGTACAAAAAGCCGAAAAATAAGAGATTCTTTTTATAACAAAGACTATATCTTTTTTATAATAAAAGCTACTTATGCAGTCTGTTGAGTACCTCTTAATGATTTGATGTAATGTGTTGCGTATCATCTCTCCATTTGGAACATTGTTCCTGCCTTTAGAAACAAATGAGATTTTTTTTCCCCCTGTATCTTGCTAAGTAGTTTATTTCAGACAGTAAGCTATGTTAAGTATATAATGCTTATTGCCTTTTACTTGTTGTGTGATGGTAGATTCTCTGATGTTATTTTCAATTCCATGAAGATTGCAGAGTTTAACACAGTACTTAAAGATATATAGCTAAGCTTTTTATAGATGGCAATGACACATTTTCTTATCCAGTGCAGTTTTAGATATTTAAAATTCTAATCTATTCTTTTGACACAGATCTTTGGGTTATGGTTGTATTCAATGATCTTAAGGGTCTTTTCCAACCTAAATGATTCTATGATTAATTTAATTAATTAATTTGAGAGTACAGAAGAATTATAAATCTCTGATAATCTGCAATTCCTAAACATAGTTTTGTAACTTGTGTAGATTGCACACATTCTGCAATTAATAACACATTGGAAACACCTGGACAGTATTTTTCCTCCTCCTTCAGTGAAGAAAGTATCAGGTCAAAACTCTGCCTCTCTGAGGCTCACATCCTTCAGGAAAAATGGCAGCTTCCTGATACTTTCTGGTTCCCTCTTGGTAGGATTCTTTGATCTATATCCAACTGGTTCTTGCCATACATTACTAACTAGGCTGACTCTTTAACATGACTCTAGGTTCGCCCTTTTAGTGTTTGTTACGTGTCTGAGTTCAGCATGAGCCCATTCTTCTGTCCCCTCAACACTTGGAGGCCTTGCTGCTGGAGTCTGCCAGGCCCGTGCAGCTTGAAGCAGCTGACTGGAGAAAGGTAGCGGCTGGGAACCACTGACTGGCAGAGCCCTCTCCTGCATTTGTCCGGGTCTTTTCAGTCTGTTTGAGAGAGGCCGAGCGGCTGAGGAACCCCCGCCTGCCCGGCGGGGCCTAGGGCAGCCCTGTGGGGACACCCGGGCAGGGAAGGCCCTGCAGAGCCCTCACGGTGCTGGGGAAGGGGGAAAGCTCTTTGAGGAGCCTGGGAGAAGCCACAGAAAGAGAAACATGGCAGGGAGCATGAAAGGGATAACATAGATTTTTTCAGTCCCAGAAATAATGACAGTCGCTGGAGCGCAAAGTGGGGCCGGAGGAAAGGCCTTGCTGTGCAGTAACCCAGCACAGAAGGAGAAGTGACTCCAGCATTCAGGTCAGTGCAGTCTCCTGTCACGGAAGTTGTTCAAAGGCACACAGTTAGAAAGGATTTTAGGCTCTTCACCATTAAGAGCATTCCCTATCAGGAGCCCAAATGTGGTAGAAACGCAGCAGCCCTGTTAGTTTTTTTGCCTTTCATTGCAGCAGGTGTGTAACGGCCTCACTCCCCCACCACAGGGAGCGAGGAAAAGAGGCTTCTCCAATCCTGCAAAAACATTTATCCATACCAAACATCATAGATTGTCAACATGTAGTTAACTGATTAAGCTAGATGCACAAATCAGCTTTTGCAAGACTGAGAGCTAAACTGCAAAAGAGCTGCATCCTTAGCTATACATGTTAGTAAACTCCATGAAGGCTTTATTGTGGGAGATTCGCCTCCTTGCAAACTAAACTCGTTGCCTGGCTGTATTTGAGCAGGACAAAGAAGTATATATTTAGTACAAATACAGTATTTGAATTCTCAGCATGTAAGAACTAGCAGTTTTACTTGGTGCTACTGTGATATTTAAGGATAGGCTTTACTTTGTGTCACCATTTTTATAGCTGTTCACAGAACTGTCTGGAAACATTATTCACATGTGATACTGATACATGGCAGCAAAACATAAAAGTAAAGAGGGAATGAGGCAAATCTAACAGCTTTGTCCTAGTCCTTACAAATTTTAATTAGTGTTCATCAACTGCTGCTGATACTCAGCCCAGCCCAGGTTCTGTGAATTAGCACCTAACACCTGTGGAGAGCTTTACAGTGCAGGACACATCCCAGCTGAGCGTCTCAGAAGGAGGGATGTGGGTTTGAACAACAGAATTCAGAGACTTTTCAAATCATTGGACATGGTTTGTGTGGCACCTGAAGCTGCTACCATGCAAACAGGCTCTGCCTGGTGGGAATGAGACACATTAGAAATGCTGCATGAGCCCTCCCAGGGTGGCTGCAAGACAGATTTGAAACCGTTTCAGCCCAAGGATTAAAAAAACTTGCTTGGAAAAGAGAGATGAAAAAGAAATATCAGATTCTTTGCTGAAACCCCTTTAAAATACTTTCTCAGCAGTGTAAAATGATGTAAAATGGATCAGAGCTGCAATCTCAGTTTTTAACAAGATAATCTGAAATGGGAAGATCTCAGGCACTTAGTCCAGGTCAGTGCAAAATTGTCGTTACATTCTGTTCTCTTTACCAAGTTTAAAAAGATTGAAATAGATCATCCATTTCCCTGTAAAAGAGACAGCATTGAAGTAACATTTTCTATCAACAGGCTAGCTTTCTTTAACTGCAAACTAAACTTTCTTCCCTTTTTTTTTTTTTTGTGCATTGTTGTCCTGTCATTCCTGTAAAGAATTCAGTGCTGAATTCCATAGCATGATTAAAGCCTTTCCTTACTTTATTCTTCTTTTAACTCAAAGCAGTTTATTTCATTGTTTATTTTCTCTATCTTCCTGATTTTCCTCAAAGCCAGTTTTGATATTTTTCCTATATTATTTACCCCTAGGCTAAATGCACATTTCCCACCCCTTCAATTTAGCAGAGGAATATGAGCACAACTATGTGGGAATTCCTGTGTTGTGTTATTTAGTCTACACAACTCCATTAATAGCCTAATGAATATAAATAGTTCCATTTTAAGTTTGAGACAGTCTCCTGAATTGCTTGTTTTTAAAGCAAATAAACATAATACAAAAACTTTTTTAAAAAAAACTTTAGTCAGGAAATTATATGGTATACCAGTATAGTCATTAAATTTGGTCCTTTCTTTTGCAGTCCTGTCAAAAACCTATTAGGTTTTAGTGGCTTTTCCCCAACCCATAAATCTTGCTGGACATCTCTTATTTCTTAATTATGTGGCTTGGACTGTCAGTTTGCAGATGTTGTACAGTAATTTAAAGAGTCAGGGATACACAGTTTCATGTGATTATTTGTGCTGCTGAAGCTGTGCTACAAAACTATGTGTCTCAGACTTGTGTTCTTGGCTAATTTACAGTACAGCTCTCATAACTCACACACAGTTGTGAAAACATTATTGGGTGAAGAGAAATAAGCTTACCGTGTACTCAACAACTATAGACTACATTTTGCTCTGTTTTATTAGCCATAAAAGTAAAGGTAACAAGAGACTTCCCATACTTCCTGTTATTTTTAAGCATTTTGAGTAGATTTCAATTTTTCACTTGTCTCCTTGTACAGGTACAAAATCAGGTCTGTGAGTTTGTGCAGCTACAGATAAGAAATAATTCAATTCCTAGCAAGCAAAAGCAATCTGCCTAAAAAATTAGGATTTTTCTGACAAAACTGTCACAGTATTGGTCTAAAAGTTACAATGATAATATGTACTGGGTATTTTTTCAGTATCTTTGATCTAAGGCTCTAAGAACCTCTTCAGAATCTTTTTATGATTTCTTGGAAAATTAATATGCTGTTGTCCTTACTTTATGGTGTATGAATTACCTTTATGTTCTCCATGACTCTTCTCTCATTAAAACGAGGACGAGAGAGCAGGTTGCCTCAATAATTAATTTAGCCTGACCATTGTCCATATCTGTGTATGTGTGTCGTCCAGGAAGGAAGTACTTTGGGACATAACATATCAACTATACCAAAAAGTGTCCATGCTACCAATCCACATTTACAGGCCAAAGCCAATCCTTCTCCATTCTGTTGCACTGGGTAACCAATACCTAGCAAGAATATACCCCTGAGTAGAAGAAAATCTCAAAAGAAAGTAATGCAGTATTTCTGTCTCATCTGTATGCTTCAATCATGGCGTCGGGTAGGGCAACCTTAGTGGAAGAGTTTTGGGGCAGAGGATATTTGATTTACTGGAAAACAATGCAGTGGACCAGAACAGATTAGTGCAACTGTTAAACTACTTAAATTTTACTCTTAAAAGAAGTACTCAAAGAATTTTACATAATTTTTCTTTGCCTAATGTGTATTTGCCTAATATACTTTTGTATTTCAGAAAAACTTGTTACTAATAAATTAATCTGGGTAAATATCTCCCCTTATGAAAACACATGTTCAGTCATTTTTCAGTCAAATAGAAGAATGTCGTATGAGCTTGTCAGGCTGTGTGTGTGCGCTTTCATAGATGGCTGATGCCAGTAGGGAACAGTTCTGTAAACACCCTGAGTTAAAGTCAGTCTTAGCTGTGAGGGAGCAGAAACTCAAAAATTTTGTGTGTTTTCATCAACTATTCAAATGATTCAGGTAGACAACTAACTGCATTAAGGATAACTGTAGTGGTTCTGAGATGTATTTTCCCTGTCTTATGATCAGGACTACGAAAGTAAAGTAGGTATTATTTTGTGCTTGTAGTAAAAAAAATACTTTCTTGTTAAACTTGTAACATAGCATCTCCAAAGTTAGAAGATATTTGTTTGTATTTTGGGAAATGTGCCTTTCTGCAGTACTAATAAACTGTGTATAATTTATGTGTATTTGTAAAAAAAAAAAATCATAGATATACAATGTTAGTGAGATATTGGCAGCTGATTGCATCAGCTGATTTCATCAGTGATGAGAGAATTTTCTAAAATGCCAAATTTTGGTTCTCCTATGGGATAGGATGGAGTTTATTTTGCTTTGAAAAGCTGTGAATGAAACGGCTAACATTTCTACTGATCTCTTTTCTGGAATTAATTTTTTAAATGACACTGCAGGCCCTTTTTTTCTTGAACTCCAGAATATATTCTGGGAGGTTTTAAGTCGTTTCTTCTCTGATCTGAATCTATAAAGCTCTCACGTGCACAAAAATTTGCAGGAACCAGTGAAACTTGTGGACACCACTATGTCATTAGAATTTATAAGTACCTAAGATTTTTACTAAGGTACTAAAGGCAGGATAATTTCTTAAAGTTACTGCGGAGGAAATAATGTGAGCCTTAAAAAGTCTTCTTTCGTATTTCTTGTGTGAGTGGAACATTATCCTTGAACTTTCCTCTAAAGATTCAAATGTGTTGCCATAATCTGTTAACAATAAACACATTTGCAGATGTGCAGACATATAATTATAGGAAGTACAAATAAGACCCCTGTGTAAAGCATAGCACAACAGAGAATCAGGGAGGTTTATGATTTAAGTACTTTAAAAGATTTTTTTTTATAGCTGATGAAGGAGAATTCTTTAAGAAAGTACATCCAGTAATAATGTATGCACTTAGTGCAGAAAGAGATGAAACAAAGCAATTATTCTGCTTTCAGTCAATGTTATTTCTATAATAAACTAACTAGAATAAGGTATTTCAGCAAGATACTACTTTAAAAATATTTTGTGAGGCAATCTGATTTATATTTTATGGATGAATCAGCCAAACCTGTTGTGCTTTACAATTTTTGTCCCCATTACGTTGTTTTTGCAACAAACAGATCTCAGTGATCTAAAACTTTTAGGGAAAGCTTTATATACCACAACATGAAATTGTTAAAGGCAACTTCCTTATGCTTTGTAGGATTTCACCATTCATGTTGTGACTAAACTGAATTTATTTGTGGTCAATTACATGACTGTGGTATAGTGATGTTATCTGCAGAGAAACACTCCAGTGATACAGAAACATCATGTTCTGTAATGAAAAATAGGCAAGAGCAAATGCTGGGTTCAGAATCCCTATATTTTTGCTTTGGAGAAGCCTTCTGAATGAAGTGGAGCACACTTTTTGCAGATTGTCATCACATTCGTTTTGATTTGTAATCTTCAGAGAACACAAACTGCCTCCTTTACTTATCACAACTAAGACGCGATACTGGTCTGTACTACAGGATTCTCTGCCTGCTATGCTGAACAGTGCAAAGGTGCTACGCAGGCACCCTTCTAGCATGAAAAAACAAGATATGCAAGGCAGACCATGTATATTGAAATGCTGGTCTGCTCATACCTTGCCAGTTGATGCAGGGGTTATTGCATTTGCTTGACAGTGAACAGTTTGAGAAAATCCATAGGCATATCCATCCCTGGGAGGGGTTTTGGAGATTAACATCTTTCTTATCTGAAGCACCAGTGATTGTTAAACTGCATGTCTTATTTTTAGCCGATTCCAAGTGTGGGCCCTTTCTGAAGACCAAGTAGAAAGAGAACAGCATTCTTAAGAAAAAAACCCTTATGTACTATATCTCCTGTCATTCTTTCTCAGTATAGGGTTTTTGAGTTGTTGCAGATTGTTGGGGTTATTTTCATTGTGATGCAGTTTAAGTGTATGTTATCTATTTGAGAACTTAGAGGTGGGAGATGGAAAATCAAATTTAATTGCTTTAACAGTTGGAATATAATGCTAGAATTGTGCCATTGTTGCAGTTTGTGAATGACATTCAAGCCCTATTACAAATTTAACTCATTATTGCATTACCTTCTGTAAAAATAAAACCTGTTTGATAGGTCTAGAGTTTTTTCCCACTCCCCTAAATTCCATAAAATTAAGGCAACCGTTTCTACTGCTTTTTCAGAACTTCCAGGAAACTGAAAAATTAATTATTTGGAAATTTCTATTTTGAGTTCTGCTAAGGTTTGCAGATGACCACACAGGGCAGTGAATAAAGGTGCTTGGAAAAACGCAGTAAAACAACTGCCTTTTAAACTCTGCTACTTGCCTAAGAAATGGCATTCATATCTTCTACATTCTTGAATAGAAGTATATAAATATTGCATGCTTGATTTTAAGTCAGGCAAATTCATAGTGGAAATACAGCATTTTAATATAAGAGAAGCCAATTCTGCAGTCAGAAGAACTGGAGTAATAGCACTGGAAGTAAGTGACTGAGAAAGGACTGCCTTCTTTTATGTGGGATGGAATTTTTTGAGAGGAATATAGGTTTATGTTTGCTTTTTTTAATAAGAGCTCAGAGATTTTTTGGAATAGACTCTGGTTTGAGATCAGCTTTTAAACTTGAGCTGCAATATTTGGCAGCAGGCAGAAATGCTGCCACGGCAACCCATTATCTAACACTGTATTACTGAACCACCTGCCAGTTCATCCACAATTGAATGCTGAAGGCAACCTTAGAGGGTATTACGTGTTCTGTCCTGAAACAGTTCAGAAAAAAACCCAAAATAGGCTGTGACTTGAGAACACAAACAGCTGTCAAGGCGGGGGGAGGGAAAAAAAGAGGGGAAAAAAGGTTTTCCCTTTATAAAGGTGAATGAATACACTCGTATCTTGATAGGGAATTTTCATCACTTCAGTTAAATTCTTGGGTGTTTTATAGTGAGCAGGGGTGATTCACGGATATTTTAAGTTAGAAGAATGATTATGCATTTTGTTCAAGAATAGCCTCCGAATTTAGGATGCTGTCATTTTCTTTGCTCCTGCATTGAGAGTAGTGATCTGACGAGTCTGAGAAGTGCTGTCCTTAAGGAAGTGCAGTCAAGACTGGACTCCAGTTACGATACAGTTGTCCTCAGAGCAGGTACTGCAGATCTTCAGTTCAGAGCAAAACGGAGGTCTTTAGGTTAGCTCCAGGGAAAACGGACTAATCTACAGACTACCTTCCCAAATCTTCCTATGGCTAAGACCAACACCATCTTATTAGTCAAATGGAGAGGATAATTTGTTCAACATTGAGAAATAATAGCAGAAGTAGTCCCACTGTAGTATAAAACTAGCACAGACTCCAGGGTAGCGGAGCAATGCTAGCCTCAGCAGCCTGTGTTAGCTTAGTCTTTTCTCGCAGCAGGAGATGTAGATTGCCCCCCAGAGCAGCCTCAGAGCTGCACCCATCTCTCAAGGGGCCAAGCTGGGATGGAAGATGCACTGTGAGTTACACGCGCCTTAAGCATTGCACGTTGGCCACCCCTTTCCTACTGCTTCTGAGTTACGTTTCTGAAATCTAGCCAGCTGGTTTCAGTGAAGTATCCTCAGTCCAGATGATTTTTAACATCTACAGTCCTCAGTATCATCTGTTCTTACATTTTTTCACATACAAGCACAGTGCTGGTCACCCAAAAAACCTAAAAACATATAGAATTAATTACATGACTTGTGCTCGTATCCTTAGGTTTCCAAATCTCAAGGACTGCTTTCTGTATGTATGTTTGTTATTGTTCTGGAAATATTTGTGTCTGTTTTGGTATCCAGCTTTCCAGACTTCTGTGTGAAGCAGTTTTTAGCCCAAATACCTTACTGCTCTGCAACTCTCTATGACGGCTTCCTAAACTGTTTCTTTGTTTTGAAATACTTGTACTGTGATACACTCGTCAAAATGTGCACAGAAAATACGCCCCAACTAGAAATGTATGTCAAATAATGCAAAACTGACAGTTTCATTCAAATTGATGATGACTGATAGGATTTGCCACAAGCATCAAAACTGGCAGTAAGAAAAAAACAATATTTATTTTTTTTTTTTAGCTTGGATGGGGTTTTTTTCCACTTGGTGGTATGAAATGAAGGTTCATATTTACATAAATTCTTTTGATATTTATCTCATGATCTAGTTAATCAAACATCACACCTCTCATGACATCAGACTTTTTATGGTTCATATGTAATACAAGGTCTAAAGAAGAGTCCCTTGAGTTACTTTTTTTCAATCATTTGACATTTCTGTTCTACATCTAACAAGCTGAAATATTTTTATATGTGTATTATCTAAGTTATATATACATTAATAAGTTGCATAACATTTTTGTATATTATATATATTTTAAGGTAAATTTGTAGGTGATCTGTGTGTGGAGGAGTAGTTTTGAGAATTTATATTTCAAACCTAGTACAAGATTACTGCTTAAGGCTGAGAGAGTGCTGTGTTATGTATTTGAGATTGAAGCAGAAGAGATACCAAACGTGTGGATTACTGGCAGAATTTCTATTTGATTACACGTGCTGTTTACAAGAAATTGAAACAAAACATTGACTTTTGATGTGAAGGTACTGCAGCAGTAGGAGAGAGAGGAAATTTCATTGGATTTCATGCTTTTAAACGCTTTTAAACAAATGAAACATGAATTCCACCTGAATTTCAGTCTCAATTTATTTCTGCTACTTGGAAGCTAAAAACCTTAGTGATGAGCACTCGTTGTCAAAATTGAATATTTTCTGAGTTACTGAAGAGCAGATGTCTTTAATGTAGTCTTAGTTTTATATCCTTCACTCTGCAGGAAACACAAAATCTGAAAAAAAGTTTAATTATTTTTTGCTGAAATCATGCTTTGAAGATATCATGAAAATAGATTTTTCTATACCTCTAAGGTATAGAGCTATACCTTAGCTCTGCTTAAACAGTGCTAAGCAGAGGAGTTAAGTCACCTTTGTCATTGCAGGATTTTGAGCCTGCTGAAAGCTAAAGTAGCCCGAAATCTGCTCTGGGTTTGGGAAGCCACTACAGGGTCCCAACGGTCTGAGGAACACGGCTACCATGCTGCAGCGTTGGTGCTGAGAGTGAGGGGCTCAATAGCAGCTGATTCAGAGCTGCTTACCTAATATCAAGGGAATCTCCAGCTGACCCAGTAAGGCTTCTTACACTCTCTAAAGCAGCCAAAATAGAAGCCAAGGGCTGGCAGGTTATAAATTGCATTGCTTAGATCAGCCTTTCTTTCAGGCTTTTTCCTTATTTTTAATAATGTTAAAAATTGGCTGTTTACTACAGAGCTGAAGTGGCTCACCCACCAACTACAAGCTACCCTATTATAAATTTGTTTGTGATTTTTAGGAAACTGGATGTATGGATCTTCATTTCTCCATTGGGCAGCTGGGGATCTAAAGGAGAGCGACAATCCTTAGTAAGCTTGTCTTCTCTTAGCCTCTCTTAAGAGAGAGGTCTTTAGTATTAGTGAGGATTACCATATAGAATAATACACGGAAAAATAAATGGACTTACTGTCCCATGGGAGCCAATGCAAGCCTGCCAAATTCAGCAGCTATCATAATAAATTGAATGTGTGTATGATAAAGTATAGTATAAAACACATCAGCTATTTTATCCTTTAAAATTTACTACTTATGATTCTATAGCAGTTTCAATAGCTCTCAACCTATACCCAGTGCACAGCATGTGGTGTGTTGTCTGGGAGATTCATAGCTGTACACCTTGAAAGTAAAGGACATCTCAATAACGCAAAAAGAGCAAAGATCTTTCTCTCTGCATTGGGGATGAGCAAAACAACTTTTGAATGCCATCATCTGTGTTAGATGGTGTCCTCCACGCAGCCACTGCCCATTTCCATGTAATCATGAAAGCAGTGCTGAGTTCTGGTGTTCTGTGGACACGAACAGTTTTAGACACAGGAAAAGTCATCAGCTGCACAGAGACTGCAGATATAACCCTGTGAGAGATGACCGGTGAGAGCTCTGTAAGGCCGTGATTGCTATAGCCACTGTCTTTGCATGCAGTTACGTTGGTGACTCCAAGAGCTTGGGAAGCTTCCTGAAAGGCAGTAATTGCTTCCTACTTTGCACTGGGACTATCTGAGCCTCAGTTTTGGCTTCAAACTCAGCCTGTTTCCATCCCTCACTATACAGGCCCCTGCTCCTCATCTTTGGAGCAACAAAACTGAATTTTGCTGTTTCACTGCTGAGAGTCTGAGCCAGCTCTGACACAGTGAAGATTTTCAGGTGCAATAGCAGCTTTTGGAGGAGAGCAAGGCTGAGAAAAACTTTCTTCTTGCACAAGAAGGCAGATGGAATGTGCCTTGGTGTAATATTTGCATTTCATTTTTTGAATAAATTCATGTTTTAAACTAAATGCCCAAGAATATTTCAATTATTTTTGCAATTCTTGCATTTATTCACCACCCATAAGAAAAGCTTCTACTAAAGATAGGAGGTAATCTGGGTTTTATTTGGAATAAATTTTAATATTTAGCATCTAATAACTTAGTTTGCCAGATTTTTTAATGATGCTACTACTAGTTAAGATGTTTTCCTGTCTTCAAAAATGAAAAACATTTCAATATTTAAAATAACTATACTGTTCATTTTAAGGCATATGTTACTACATATGTTTGTAGTTCTGTTTTTCAGAATGTGTAAGATTTTTTTGCATATATTGATATTTCATTCTGAACCTGGGGGAAATTAGTGTTTGTAGTCACTCTTTGAATTTGTTTTAGCTCTGATTGTTAAGCCTTCTCCTCTGGGAGTAAGTGAAGGAATCCCAAGGAGGCATAAATGGAAACAAAGGCATGAGAAGAAAGGAAGGTGGCGGCAACAATAGCACACTTTTTTTAGATCATTGATTTAGTACAGAATAGACTGTGTGTTATAAATCCTTTATATACTCTGTGCTCATTTTAAGTGGTAAAAATACCGTATTTTCCCATTCACAAATTTAATTTTGACACATGAAATTTAGCCAATAAAAAACTGAATTAACTACACTAGCTAAAACTATCTCTCATGTTGTTACAATGTTGAAGGATTGAGCATCTCTCAAACCCCATGAACCTTCAAAAGCAAACTGAAAGATTTTCTGCACCAACAGAAAACTGGTGGTGCCTTCAAGAGGTCTTAGATTATTTTTTTTTATTTTATTTTTTTAATCCTCCATTTCTGTGACTTGCTATTAAAATTGATTCTATTTATGTGTTTGAAAGGTATGGGTTCTTTCTTCCTAAATGAATGATATTTAACAAGCTCACAAAGGGAAAAAACAAAAAAAGCTTCCCTAATGCTAAACTGGTAAACACTGAATAAACTGGGGTTTTTACCTCTGGCTCCAGTGTTTTGTCAGTGTTAAATTCTGGTCAGCAATAGTAAACCATATGTTAACTGTGTCATAATTGACAATGATGCTGTCTTACAGCCAAAATATGAGTATACTTAGCAATTTGTGTAATAAAGATTTCTACCATATTTTCCCAGTAACCTGACATGGGATCACTACCCTAAAGAGAAAGTGCCCTGTGTTTAATTCAGCAGGGAATTTTCCCTTCTCACACCACTCCAGAACGGAATTAAAATTTAAAACATGTACATTTAGCAAAAATATTTTGATGTCAACATGTCACTCAACATTCCTTGCCTGTTAACCATGGAATTTTTTTTCCAAGTCACGTCACTAGATCAAAAGGAAAATCTAATAGATAGCCTTTAGCATTCAAAAAACATATTTCAGTTGTATTTTTGCAAGCAATGTAAAATGAATAAGTTCCATTTTCAGCAGCTACATTTATATTCTGACATGCAGAAAAGCTGTAGGTTTGTGGATTGTTGTGTTTTGTGGTGTTTTTTTTTTTTCCAAATGCTGCCTGTTTAATCAAAGGAACTCATTACTGAAGCTGATAAAGAGTGGGTACTAATATTGAGGGTGTTCATTTCATATTAAGTGTATTATTCTGGCAGAAGAATATTTTCATCTCCAGATCACAGCAGAAGTAATTACAATTCAAGACATTAATTATATTTTAATTAAACCAAACCATATTTCATAGGATTGTTTTGGCAGTGTGAGGAAGAGGTCTGTCTCCTCAACAGCTAGTGAGGTGGTTATGACAAATTACGAAATGACTGAAGCCAAGTAGAATTGTTCCAGACAATTAAGTGCATCCATGAAGGAATATATACAGTATGTAAGCAGAGGGAAAAAATACAGCGGTATTTTAAAGTTTTTCAGACATATACAGCCATTGTTTAAAATCACAAATACTGAAATTTGTTCCTTTTTTCTTCCCATGTAGTCTTAAGAAGTCCGTTGGTTTTGGTTGGACCAGTGATTCTATGTTAACGTGTTAACATTAATGACACATCCATTGATCTGTTAATTTAGATTTCTCTAAATGAAATGGCTTAAAGAGCTGCTTCTGTGTATGAGAAAATGTGTTAAAAAGCAAAGAACATGCTAAAACTTACGGCACACAATGCTTAGAAATTTAATGGAAATGTATATTCTTTATGCTCATTGCTTTCTTTTTAAATATTTTTACATCCAAATGTAGACATGATCTATAAATTTTTGTGATTTTGTGGTTAGAATTGAAATGCAAAGTTTCTTTATACCCTCAGAAATATTCTTTAGTTTTTTAGGGATTTTTTTTCAAGAATGTAAGCAAATGTTAACTGCAAAGCTTTCTTATTACTATACGTCAGGTTACACAGCAGGCAGACACCAGTTTTCCTAAGTATATGACCATGACATAGAGGATTGGAACAGAGTGACTGGTATGTGCTGCAAATAGGTGACAGATACTGCAGCCTAGTGCTTCCTGAGTTGCTTCCCATCTCCATGTTTTAAAGTCTTCATTTTAGTGAGCAAGAGCGATAAATATATGAAGTCACTATTGGAATTGGTAATCTCTTTGGTTAGTTTTGCTCTTAGTTTTTTTTAAAAAACCCTATAAACAACGACAACAAAAAGCTTAGAAAATAAAAGCCTTTTTGGTTATATCTGGAGCTTTTTTCTTTCATGGTGATGGTGGTTGGTATACTAGTAATAGTGGGCACAGTAAACATACACGGATATAAGCTGCTGAGAACATTTAGCCAGTGGTGCAGCATTTAACATCTCTTCCACAGCCTTAATTAAGTGTAGATAAGACTTTGGATCTGGTGGATATCTGACTTCTATCTTTACTGAAATTAGTGAAGTGAATGATTAATACTCACGGGACTACTCAAAAGGAATGTCTTTCTCTTGCATAGTAAAGAAAACAGATGATACCAAGGTAAATGTTAAAATGGACAGGTTATACAAAAATGTGTAAAGTGCTGATGTATGCAAAGTATTGCCAAGGCATTGGTCAAGTCATGCTTCTACAGTTTGAAAATCTGAGTTAGAAGAATGTTTGTATTTAACTTTGGTAAATAGGAATAAGTGCTTGTTTGAGTTAGCATGGAGCTGTTAGTGGTATGTCCAGCACAGTGCTTAGTTAGCTGCCTTCCACTATGGTGACAGTGAAGTTATTGAGCTCCGTTTGTTGTAACTGACTTTGTTAGTCATGGGGATGATGCTTCCTATAAGTTAGCTTTTCATGGTAAACAGAACTGTGGTACTGCCAAATGTATTTCCTAACAGATTGGCATGGATATTTCGGGGATCTATATAAAATGATTTTAAGGTGTTTTGACCACATATAGAGGCAAATATAACTGTATGTTAACAGTTTAAGTTATATCTGAACTTTAGTGCGTGACCAGGGTGGCCCAAATTTGATCCATATCAGGGACCCTCCTGTAGTTGCATTTGAATAAATATTGTCAGTAAGTCATGCTAGGAAAGGGACATGTGGCTTAGCAGAGCGTTTGTCAAAGCTCACTAAACACTTCCTGTTCTTAAAACTTCCAAGAAATTTCTAATTAATATTTGCGTGCAAGTTCCTTATAACACTTGATAATGTATGACAACAGCTGCAGAGGGATTTGAACACTGATGCTCAGTAATATGAAATATTCCATATTATTTCTTTGTAGTTTTTCATAATAGTCTCAGTTATTTCCCAAGTTTCTCATAACTGAACGTACTTAATGAGTAAGTCTTACTCTGTTCAATGAAACTGAGCTTTTTAAGTGGAAATTGTACAAAACATGCAAACTGACGTTAAGCTTTGGAATCTGATCTTGTTTTTTCTGTAATATTTGCATGAACCTACCATGTTGTTAGAACTTTGATTCAGTCTTTTTGTATGAGACATTGATTCTTAGTTTTAAAAAACTCTATTTTTATTTTGGAAAAGGAATTGACTAGCTGAGAAAGGTCAACATATTTTTTGCAAGTTGATCAATCATTTAATCTGTTATATTTTAAGTTTTCTGAAGCTATATAGCATGGAAACATCATTATATTTGAAAAAAAAAACAAACACCTTCAAACTGCCATTCCATCCTGCTTTCCTAATTTAGAGTAGTTAGTGAACATTTCCTGCTGTTCTGTCTCAATTTTCCACGAAGCAGGCAGTTCCTTGGAAGCTGTTATCAGCCTCATTTCAGATAAAGTCTATTCCTGTTAAATATTATTTGGACTGCAGAGTGCACCTTTCGTACAGATAGACTGCTACCTAAGAGAGAGATTTGCCAGATGAACTGTTTCATCATACTGGTTAATGTCTTAGACCATTTCCTTGGATACAAGACTGTAAGTAATTAGTCAGGGCCTTGAGTTGGTAATCAATTGGAATTCTTGATTTCTCCTCTTCTACAGAAGTACTGTATCCCCATGATTAGATCTGGTCTCAGATACCTTCCAATTAAAACAGCTCCACTACTGAAAATAATCAATGCAGGGCCAGAGAAAGTGCATAACTGAAAAGTGTAAATCTCCGTTTCCGCAGATTGGACACTTGTCTTGGAAGTGTTATTGTAGGTTCCTACCCACTTTCCAAGAATGTATGTTTTATTAAGTGATCATAAGGCAAGTGTGGAAAAGGTCCATCTCCTTTCCAAGATAAGCACAATGACTGCTGTAAGCCTTGCTTCTTTCTTTGTCCATTTGATGGACTTGATTGTGCCTTGATCTAGCTACAGGAAGATTAGTGATGTTTACCCCAGAGCAGTTTGTAATCTGATGATGATAACATCTGATGATAATATACAGCCCTTTCCTAGGAAGATGCTTTGCATCAGGCTAAGAACAGCATAGAATAGGTCATCACATCTGGGAGGAATACTTTAACCACTTAGTTTTGTACGAAAAGGAGGCACAAATACTGCTTTTCCTATTCTGGTCTGTTTTTTAATGAGAATGTTTCTGGGCACTGTACCTACAAACATACATGTTATGTTTGGTGTGTACAAAACAGTATTTTAAATTTACAGGGAACTTCAGTTTTAAAGCAGTTTTTCCTTGTTCTTCCTAAATAATCATTGCATATAATGAACTCTCTCCAGTAATAAAATTAAAGTGGGTTTTTTTCATTTATTTTGATAGCTATACTTCCACCCCCCACCGCCCCGCCCATTTTCTGGTGATATTTTTGCAGTAATCACTGTACTGTGTATACAATGAAAGCATCACAACTTCAAGAATATATGCATAGGAATACCTTTTAAAATACAACCTATTGTTATATTTCCATGCAACATTCAGGGAAAATTCTGATAAACTCTGAAATATTACTAGACAGAAAATCAAAATACACAGGCTAGTTGAACAGTTAGATTTTAAGAGTTTTGAGCAAAGCTTTTTAATCATGAAGATTAGTTACAGAGCTGAACATTTAAGTGTAATATTTTGCAGCTTATTATACTACTTCTTACTGATATTCTTTTGTATACTGTTTATCTGATGGAGATAGCTCCATATTTATCCCCCACTTTTAACAAACATTTCTTTAATACTGCCTCTTGCATGATGGAAACAGACTTTTTGGATTAATTTAGCTATAGACTAGTTTTTCTGGTCAAGTCCTCTTTTTTTTTTCCTTCAAAATCTTAAATCTCCTGTTTAAGTCGTATACAGAATACAAAACTTCCCATGAAAGAAAATGTTCAAGGTTGCTCTTCAAGGCTATATGAAATATTGAACTAAAGGTTAAAGGAGAATTCTCAGAAAAGAAATGCAGAGAGAGATGTGAGATGTTTAGCCACGTGAGAATAGATAAAAGGCTATTTTAGAGTGAAAGCCTTTCCAACACGTGCATATGTAAGAGTGTATTAGCAAGACTGCAATGCCTCTTTGGATATGACTCAGAAAGCTGTTTCAATTTAATTAGACAGAAAAATTGTGACAAAGTCATGGTATGTGCCTTAGAATAACAAGTGTTCAGCAAATTGTGTTGAATATTAGAGCTGTTGCAGAAGCAAAAGCAAAGCATAAACTTGGAATGATTTATTTTATTTTAGAAAGTAGCTTTTTTTTCTTTCTTTTTGTAGTGTATGCATTTTTACTATTTCTTATATCATTATTTCAGTCATTTTCTTCCTTCCGGAACTGGTTGACTCCAGTTACATTGCTTTATGGCCAAAGATGAAACTGCCTGTGAAGTTGGCAAAGCCTGTTAAATAAGCTGTCAAAACATGAACTCTTTCATACCTTAGAGCTCAGTAAGAAAGACAATTTCATACAACTTAAAATTAAAGTCTTCCAGTGTCACCGTGTTGGACAGCCTGGAGATAGATTATATATAGCTACTGTTCATTAT
Source organism: Cariama cristata (assembly GCF_000690535.1). Taxonomy (NCBI): domain Eukaryota; kingdom Metazoa; phylum Chordata; class Aves; order Cariamiformes; family Cariamidae; genus Cariama; species Cariama cristata. The sequence continues at coordinate 154,780 of NW_009628173.1, forward strand.
GGTGCATCTGTAGGCTATTCGATTTCAATAATAAATGGTGAAAGAAACATCACAGTCTTAGCAAAACTGGCATGATAAAAGGGAGGTTTTCTTCAGGAACATATTTTAAATTAAAATGAAAAGTTTATAAATGGGGTTCGTGGTATTGTAGTAGGATTTGGGTACATACATGTCAGGCATCTTTCTGTGTGGTAGAGAATCCTGAGTTTCAGACATGTGAGGAAATAGCACTTTGAGTGAAAACCTTGTGTACTTCATAGCAAGTATTTGACTTGCTATCTTCACATTTCTACCAAGGGCTCTCTTCTGAAGTCTGACTAAAGGTAATTTTTTATTTGAGAATTTCATGTTAACTAAATTACATATGTCAGCTGTATTTCATTTGCACACATGATAGAGTGAGAACTGGCTGAAAGGTACAAAAATTAAATACTGGTTATAATTAGAAGAAGCAGGTCTTATATTTCAGTAAGAACAGTTTCATCTTAATAAAGCTAGCAGCTCTGACCATCAGTTTTTTCTTTAAAATTCACCTATTGGAACCTAAGGTTGTCAAAGGACAAACTGAGAATATGGTTGTCCTGGGTTCTTATTTACATATTTGATTCAAGCAAGTATGGTTGAATGCCTCCAAGCCAGAGAATATTAACGTGAGATGATTTGTAAATGTGTTTCTAGAGAAGTAGTTCCTGTGACCAAAGGAAACTGGTTTGATAATCTAATACTAGCAAAAGCATTAGCAATTAGAACTGTGATAGTTGAACCAGTCTGGATTTGCTGAGGCAGTGATGTGTTCTGATATTTTAGAAATGATCTAATTATTGAGCAGTGATTCCTTGTTGAAGTTTTGAAGTTTTTAAACACAATATTATTTGGAGTAAAAATGTAAATGGTATTGATTTCTTCAAAACAAATATCTAAATAGAAATTGGCATTAATTGATATTTAGGAAAGATGCCTAAAAGGAAAAAAAATCTTTCTGTTGACTGCTTATAAAAATGTCAGTAGAGAGTACGGGACAAGGCTGGAAAAGAAATAGTGAATGTTAACCCTGTAGCTAGGGAGCGGAGGGCAACACAACTTTCTAAAAGAGACCAGAACAATAACAGTTCTAGTTGGATTTGCTGTTTGGCTATTCTAAGATGCTCCCCAGATCACTGGGTAGTGAATTAATACAGCCTTTTGTCCCGTATGTGGCAACATAGCGCTGAAAATAACTCTTTTTCTTTTTGTAGTTCTGAAAAGTATCTAGATGGTGTAGTAGATAGTATAGTTAGTATCTAGATAAAAACATGTACTTAATATACGGCAGGTTTTTTCCAGAGTATTTTTCAAGGAAAGTTCTAGGTAGGCTTTAAAAAACAGCAGAACCTGACTCAAGGTTGGGTTTGCCATGGAAATACATTTGTCTGGTGTTGCATCTGAGGTACCAAGAATTATAGTGTGACTGATGAACAGCATTGAAAGTCTTACCTTTCATCTATAAGCCAGAAAAGCCAAGCTACAACCCTTCATTTCCCCTGTTTTCTTACCTGCTGTGATCTATCATGCATCTCAGTTCCTGATTGATTACCCATTTTATCCTTACATTAAGCGTGCACACAAGCACCAGTAATTATTAAATTCATGTGTTTACAGCTCCTGCTGACTGTTTCCAAGTGTCACATCTGGATTTTTCCTGATCTGCATATCCTCTTGTATGTAATAACAGAAAAGTCTTACAGAGAACTAGGTCAGTCTATAACTAGACTACAGGCATCCTGCTTATTAGTCAGTCCGCTTATCTGTCATACTCTCCGCTCACTATTGCACACTTAGACTACTTTATTTTTTTCATGCCTTATACAGACCCTTTAGATTCAGAGAAATACAGGCCTATGTATTTCATGGTTTTGTCAGATGCATTACTTCTAAAAATAGAATTAGTACGCACATGGATAGATTTACTGTATTTGGGAATAAGGGAAATCATGACCAAAAATACGTATGAGTTTTTTGATGGGTTCAGAAAGCATGTTGTTGTTTACGTAGTTTACGTAGATTCCTAAAAAGCTTTTGACAAAGATCATCATCAAATGTTTTAAGGAAACTATACAGCAAAGGGGTAAGAAGGAAGGTACATAAATAGATAAATAATTGTCTAAAGTGGGGAACAAGAGGTAGGAGTAAAAGGTTATTTTTAACCTTGGGAGAAATTGTTAGTAGAGTTACATAAGGCTTGTGCTTGGACCTTTGCTGTCCAGCGTATTTCTAACAATTGGGAAAAGATTTGAATTACAAGTCATTAACATTTCCTGATGATGCTGAGTAGCAGGATAGCAAAGTCAGGGTCTGATGATGAAGCATTGTACATTTGAACAAAAAGTCAGTAAAGCTCAGTCCAAGTTGTGTGTTACTACCCAGGAGCAAGATCCTGAGTTAGATTATAGTCCCATGAAAATGTAAAAATTACCCCAAAAATATAAAATCTATAGCATATAATAATGTCTACATAATTAGGAATTATTTGAAACTAAATAGATAAGAAAACATTATGCTAATGAGTGAATTAGTGATTCACTTGCTTCTTGAATACTATGTGCTGCTCTGATTCAGAACTCAAGAAGTGGGTTTTTTATGTCAGAGGGAATTAGACTGTAATACTCCTACCAAAGGGTGTTAGGGATGCTAAAAGTTAACACGGGCTTAAAGAAAGATTGGACAAGTTTACAGAGAGACAATCGGTAGGATTACTAAATACAAGAAACCATGTCTAGCTCTGGGGACGTTCAGTGGTATGTGTGCTCTAGTGTCGCGTGCTTTCCTGATTCCTGCTTTTGGTCACTGCGAGAGGAAACCTCTGGTCTCCCCCAGTGACCATCCTCATGTTCTCACAGTGGCAGACCCTGCTATGGAGTTGCTCACTAGTTTGAAGATAGATGTGAATAAAACAAGAACTCTAAAGCAGGATAGTATAAGACAAACCAATAATAGTGTAAGAACAGAAGTAAATAAGAAAATGTTACATTTCTGCCTAATTTCAGACTGAAATTTATGGAGTGAAAAGAGAAACTCAAGGCAGATTTCACTGTGCAGAGCTATTGGTTTAACAACAACAACAGAAAAAACCCACGTGTTGCATTCATGTATGAAAAAAGGTACTTGTAGTTCTGAGACCCCTGGGTGTAAGCCATGTACATTTTATAAATGCATACTCTGGCAAAAAATAATTAGATCAAGCATAAAGATTTACGCACAAGCTGGACAATACATACTAAAGCAACAAATGTGTCATTTCAGTTAAAAAAAGGAGAAACTTACAGCAAAGGAAATAGCAGGGGTTTCTTCATCTTTTAAATCCTTCCCTCCTTGACTTCAGAAACGTTCATTTTCTAGTTACGTTGATATTGTTCAAGCCAAGAAACCCAAATTAAATAGAAGGATGGCAAACAAAATAGCTTGGAATACTAATGCAAGAATTCCTGTTATTTTTTATGACTTTCAGCTGAGTCCAAAGGTTAATGCTGTTAAGCACTGTTAAAATGTATCAACTGGTAGAAAATTAATTATTAATGTCCTTTTAGTAGAGAATATTAAACTTCAGCATTTTTTTAATAGAGAACAAACAGTATTGAAAATTATAATTGTGAATGCCAACAAAAGAAAGGCATTTACAGGACCTGAAAACAGTACATGACTGTGAAATGCTCTGCCTAAGGCAATGAGAGAGGCTTTTGTTTCTTTTCAGGGGTAGAAAGACATTAATCCTCCATAGAGCTTAAAGCAGATAGAATTTTAGAGGCAGTATTTTTACCGTGAGAATTTAAATTTAGTTTTTCATATTAAACTGTTTTGGTTCTGAGCATCATCTGTAGTTGATCTGCAAGTCAGCCTTGGTCAAGCCCCTTAGGATTAAGATTTTATTGATCTTCCTGACGGATATTCTGCACTATAGAGTGAATTGCTGTTTAAACAATAAATACTGTTTAAAATATATTCCCTAAAGTGAGGGAAGAGTGATTAAGACTAAAAAACTCAACAGCTATTGTTGGTATTTGCAAGCATTTGTTGCTATGGTTGTAATTAAAATCCTGAATGATAATCAAGCTTTTAGGCCAACTCATGCCATCTACAAGAAAAAAAAATACCAGTTTATTCCAAAAACATTGTGTTCAGCACATTTTGTTGTTTATCAAAACAAATACTGATCTAAATGCTGTGTTGATTTTGTTAATTATATTTCCACCAATATACCAGAGAATATTCTTTCAGAATATTAATTGCTTTATGTAAATTAGGGAAGGGGTTTAGAAATAACTTTACTGCTGCAAACCATTAATCTGTTCTGTGGTGTAAAGAGATCCTATTTCACGTGATTTCAGAGTGATAATCCTAGGTACTGTCATCACTAACAGATCCTTCAGAAGTGAGTTAGGTTTGTAGCTCATGGCTTGCAAGACTTGTGTTTTCAAATTTTCATATGGACCTAATTCAAGAAATTTTGAAAGGTTCCAATCATAACCAATTCTCCTTCTTGCTTTCAGGCTTTTAGCAGTCCTGTACTCACAAGACTCAGTCAATCTTACTTGTCATGCTCTTTCCCACTCACCATGCACCAATTTTTATTTTATTTTTCCTCACATAGTCCAGGGAACAGTTCTTTTTCTCTCTGAGAATACTTTTTTTTCAGTCACTGGGACTTTTGGTAGGCATTCATCTAGTAGGCTTATGGTCTGGCATTCATTTAGCCCATCAAATTTGTAATGGTGAGGAGAGCTTTTGATGAGTCCATTGCTGTGCCTGTTCCCAGACTGAAGTATTCCTAAATGGCTTTGTTTAGTCAGCAGAAAATATCAGGTTTTCTCTCCTTGAACAGATTATTTTCTGGGGTTATTTTGGGGATATTCATGACCGAATAAAATTAATTTTGCCCTTAATACTGTTCCTTCAATCCTGAGAGTACAAAGAAAACCAGAAGAAAACATTGCTAATCCCAATAATAGCACTAACAGCACTAATAATCCTAGAAATCCTGAAACCATCTTTCTTCAGGTCTTTATCTGTCAATGAAGACCTTTCTATTTAAGGATCTCTTGAACTGGAGGTTCCTGGAGCTCCATTCACAGCAGTGCCCACCTCCTGGCCTGGGAGCTGGAAGTTCTCTGAGGTTGAAGCTGACTGAAAGAGTGGACAGAAGTCCTCTGGGGGATGTAATGGCTGAATGGTCCTGGGCTTTCACTTGGTTCTCGTAAAGGTCATTCTGCAGTATTTGTAGCACTGAAATATTTCATAAAGTCATTAGTGTTTAAGGAGAAAGTGTGTCACTAGCCCACTATGTTCCAAGGCAAAAGACCAGAGGTGGACATTCCATTTTCAGATGGATAAAACAGAGAGAAATTGAAAAAAATACACATTTCTGTACTTGTTTGTTAGTGTTTGAAACAAGGAGGCAAACTGTACTCTTGGTTTCATTCCAGTGACAGTTAAAAACAAAGAGATTTTAGCTGCACTCTGCATTTCAATAGAAACACCTGCAGGTGCTCCATCTTAATAACTGTATCCTTGTTTATAAACACAGTTTCTTGAGGATTATGTGATTCTCTAAATAGGAAACACTGTGAGATCAACTTGGGGGTTTTTTTAAGACACATAAAAATTATAATCTAGCTGTCGATGTTTGTTTAAATAATACAAATGCCTGCGGAACAAATACAAAAGTTCGTCTTAGTTTCTAGAAGTAACTTCGTATAAGTAAAATAGATATATGTTGTATTTTGAAAACATTTTTTTCCTGAAACTGTTACAGTTACATTACAAAAACTATGTATCTCTCACAAGAAATAGCAGTCTATTCTCACACATTTTAGGTTAATCATTCCAAGTTCAAAGGTATATAATGCTAGATGGATGATAAATTGTAGAGAAGTTGTTACTAGGTTTGTACTTTCCTTCAACACAGTAATAATGTTTGATGTATAAGATTTGGTGGAAAGTAAGTCTCCCTAAGGAAACTTTTTTTGTTTGAAGTGTCTGTATTAGTGCTATACTGTATTAGTGCAATACTATATTACAGTAATGTAATCAGTTAAGAAAGAAATCTACCAACGTGCTGAGAAAAAATTGGTGGAAGTAGAAAATTCTTCAAACCTAGCTGTCAGGAAGCTGTTGTAGAGCCTTCTAGGGATAGTAAGCTTCTGCAACAGTGGCTTTAAAAAGCACAAACATACTGAAGTATGAGACAGAGACTTCTGTTTTGCTTTTAAGAATGGGCCAGGTTGGAGGAGGTACAGAAACCCTGACAGCTTCTAGAAAAGCAGGAGTACGTTTTAGGGAAAAAGATCTCCAAGGAGCAGGATGAGGTTTAGAAGTTGTTATTGTATGGATGCTTAACATCCTTTGCCAAAGCAAGGACAAGGGGACAGTCGGGTTGTGTTTACACCGTAAACAATGGAACAGCTGAAAAGCTGCATTTGTTAGCTCAGCCATGAGCTGTTCACAGAGCTTTGTGTTCAGCATATTGTGTTGTGGGTTCAGCATAACAGAGGACATTAATTCTGTGTGATGATAATGAACTCTCAGAGCAGGGCACAAACGAGATGAGAGGAACCATGGGACACACAGTAATGGTTTCATAAGCATGCTGCCATTTCCTGGGTCTGCATTATGTTTCGCAAAGACATTAAAATAGGTTGTTTCCAAACAATGAGTTTTGTAAACTGAACAAATCCATTTAAACATAAGGTAGCTCTTTTGCTGTTACAACATAATAATAATAACCACCCTATTGGTCCCTCTTAAAATATAGTTGCAACATTTATAAATCTATTGTGACTTAATGCTTCCCACAGCATGAAGAGTACTGACAGTCAATTAAAATGCTGAAGGAGAAATTAACTATAGCAGCAGATGAACCAAACAGATGAAAGACGTGTAATTATTATTTCTTATCTCAGAAATACTGCTTCAAACAAAATATATTTAAAGAAGCATCACTGAGATGTTTACATGGAGGGAAAATTTTTAGGTTCCTTAAATGACTGGCTTTTTATTTCTTAGAATTTCAAATAAGGCCTCCAACTGTTTGATTCCTCTTGGAAGCTAATTCTCCTTCAGCAATTCAGTAACAGATACCGGCAAAATAATTTTCAGTATCTCTTTAAGCAATATAGGACTTAAGCATCTCCCTTCTTCATTAAGATGTTTCCAAACTCTAATTTATAATGAGACAGTAAATTTCATATAAAATAGATTCCTTCTACTTCTGTCTTTTGGAGAATAAGGAAACACAGCTATATTTTTATCCTTTTTCAATTACTGTGATGTTTATCTGATTTTGGATGCATAGAGCCAAATACCTAAGGCTGTTAAAGGACTGTGCACTTTACCTTCCAGAGTAACATACGAAGACAAATTTTCAAAATTCTGAGATGAGGCCCTTTACTGGTAAAACTTCGTCAACATAATTACCTGACTTTAATAATACCAGCCAAATTCTGAGTGGGAAGAACCTATATATAAAGAAGCTTGAGTGTAAAATAATTGCAGACAGTGGAAAGCAGTGTAAGATCAGTTTAATTCTGCCTATACTGGCAGTATGAAAAAAGTGACAAAACACCATTCTTTTAAACTGCCAATTGCCATTTATTAATTGTAGCCTCTAATAGGACAAAAGTGAAAGCATGAGCAGAAGCTCACACAGTAGTTACAGTGAAGTCTTATATCTAATGGATAGATTAGAAGCTTGTTTCTTTTCCATACCTTAGGCTTGATTTTTAATTTTTTACAGTAAATACTCACTGAAAGGGAGACACTATTTGCCAAAATACCGCTTGTAAGAATGGCATTAGTACTAGAGACCTAGTTAAATACATTTTATATTAAAAATAGCATTAGTCTTGCTAAAGAGCTCTTAATGGCTTTAAAAAAACCAATTTTAGGATGAGACTAAGTATCCAAGGATAATTGTTCAAAACTTGCTGTTAAAGCATTTAGTGTCTTTAGTAGGTTACATCTTATGTATTTGCTCTCACTTCTTGCTGGAGATTTTATGTTACTAGGAATGGAAATGGAGATAGATAGTAGTTTTGTTTCCTATGTGTTTCCAGTTCTTCCATAATGTCTTTATGTGTAAGTCCTGAAAATGTTTGTGACCAAATAAATGAGCTGTTGCACTATGCATAGTTAGAGATTTCAATCTGTGTACAGCTTTTCTAGTGCAGTAAAGTCAGAGTTCAAAAATTAATTATTTAAAGTCGGTATATTAAAAAATATCTGTCATCAAACTGTGCCAGCAATACTGCATTCATTTTCATGGCCCTTTTTTCTGACTATCTCAAATACTCCATAATGCATTAGGATTTAAAGGAACTCAGTTTTAAGCTTTTTATGGTCACATGCTCAGTATTTTTAGACAAATACTCGAGTTAGACTTCATAACTTAATTGCTGAAATAACTTGTTTGAAGCATGACCTGACTTTACTTACGTATACGAATTTTGTATGAAAGGATTAAGAATGGCCTTTGGAAAGCAATCCCAGTTCTCTTGTTAAGACACCATTCCTTTTCACAGGCAGCTTTGATCTGCAATTCTCTAAAACCGTGCAGCTTTTTCTTTCTTTAATAGAGGTTTTGTACTGGATATTTACTTAAGAAACTAAGTGCTACATTAAAATTCTTACTTAACATTCAGTTCTTACTTCGTGAAAGACTGTAATCCATATGAGATGAATAAACAACCAAATATGAATAACTCCTCATAATAATAACTCAGATAACAAATGCCATGCTCCAAATGGTAAAAATATTGCTGTCAGCAAAGAACAAAATTTCTGAAAAACTACCGAAAACCTCCAGACGTTTTCTAGGGTTATGTAGAATTACTTGTTTTGTGTTTTCTACTTCTGCCTAACTTTGTAGTATTTCTTCTTCCTAACACTGTCACATAGTTAGATCCTTATTGCAAATCACTTTCATCATCTCCATTCGTTTCAGACATACCAAATGGTTTACCATCATCAGGAGTTTATAAAACTGTGAAGTGGGCAGAAAATGTTAGCCCTGGCTCTCTACTCCTTCTCTACTGCTCTGCAAGCTGCTTGTTCCCATTGAGGAGCGGCTAGAAAGGAGGGAAGGTTCTGCAAGACTGATACAAAGAATAAGCCAGGTAAGCGGAGAAAGATAGTAAATTGAAAGATGTTACAGTGCTACAGCCAGGCATGTTGAGGGAAATGATGCCCTAAATGATTTGGAATGACAAGGTTTTGAGCCAGTGCAGTAGAAAGGATTTTTGTTAAGTCTGAATGAAAAACAGCTAGTGGAATGCTGAGAATAAGGAACTAGTGTAAGTAAATAGTTAGGGGAAAGGAAATACAGATGTATCTTCATGTTTTCCACCTCCCAAAGCGTTCAGATGTGTTTATCCTGAAGTCCCACTGAATAGTTATGTACATAAAATGAAGAAGGTTACTGACATGTGGATTGAATCAACAGTCAAAAGTGACATGTGGACAAATTTCTTATTTTTTAATAAAGATACATTTTCGTTGTGCCTTCCAAAACAAGAATGGAAGTTAAAATAGGATCTAATCATATTTCAAATTACTCGAACAGGATATCCTCAGAAGTTCTTAGCCATCATAGACTATTTATCTGCTACGAGTTATGTTGCATGCTCTAAACCATTACCTTTTACTATCTCTAGCTCCCTGTTTTGTGAACGACAGCGTACAATTTGCTTGCTGTATTACATGAGTAGTTTCAATGTGCTTCTGGTATCTCTAGAGAATTGATGTGTGTTATATCAGCTCTCTCACATTGATAACGGTGTCACGTGTTCTTTTCTATTTTGACGTGGTGTAATACAAGCTGTTATACCAGTGTCCATATCCCAGGGTTTTTGATACAGTACATTTATATTGTAACTCTAAGGATGCTGATACACCAAAACGAACCAGAGAAGTGTTGACAGCATGAACAGTAGGCACAGGGAAAAAAAAAAAAAAAGGCAAAAATTGGAACTGAAAGAGAGTATTGGATTAAAATATACAAGTCTTTAGTATCCAGTTTTTTAAAAAACATTTTTATAAAGTCAAGACACTTAAATCCCTTAAGCTAAAAAGTAAAATATTATTTGCATTGCAGCTTGCTTTTCTCTTTGGATTTTGCTGGGAGGTGGGAGGGTTGGCATTCCTTTGTATCTAACCATGTCAGACAGTAAAGCCACACCAAATCTTGTTGTACCACGTTGCCTGTGAGAGCCATAAACTGTTTTGCTCTCCCATACACGTGGCCTGAGGAAGTTCAGAGAACAAGGAGAACATTTCACTCTAGTAGAAACTTTGGTCAATCTTCTCAGCCCACATCTAAAATGTGATATTGTCTAGCTATTTTCTACAATGTTGATATCTCAGACACGTATCAGCAGTCTGGGTTAAGTCATGAAGAGATACAAGTCTCCATACTTCAGTCTGAACCATGTGATACTGCCTTGCTTTCCTCTGCAAGACTGCAAACAAGGTAAACTATTGGTTCCCTTTTACAATTCTTACGCTCATAAAAGTATAAATAAATGGGGAAAAAAATTGACTTCAGTCTTTTCAGAGGAAACATTCTTGTCCCTAATTTTGGTAAATGTTTGCCTGTGATTATTAAAGGTTGCTAATTGAAAGTTGACATGTAAGTATGTCTTGCAGAGTCATCTTTTTGCTGTTATTTTTGTATGTCTTTCTGTATCTTATTTTATTAAAATTTCATTTTAGCTATTATTTCATAGCTGACCCTGCTTTGACAGGAGCATTGGGCTAGATGGACTAGGACCTCCAGAGGACCCTTCTAGCCTGAATTATTCCGCGATTCTAAATTGTTACACATGCAATTGCAAAGATCCATGAAATACGCTGTGACAATCCAGGGTTGCCCTGAGAAATGGGACCTGCAGGATTGCTGCAGTTAATGGGGTTCATCCCTTTCTCGGTGACTTTTGAATCCACTCATTTATGAATATTGTTATTGTTTAACAGGAAAGTTTACAAAAAGCCTTAAATGCTGTAATCTTTAATCATGCTTTATCTGCTTATTTTATTTGTACCAATCTAGCACTGGCTGTCTTTAAATTTACAGAGCAAATTAGCCCACTGCTCAGTTCAGACAGTAAGTCATGTATTTAAGACTTCCTAGAGTTTCATCAAAACTAAGCAGACCGCTGCCTTAAGATACTGAAATTATTTTTGGTGCATATTTTTGCAGGTTATTTATAGTACAGAGTTGTTTGTAGCATACACTCCAGAGTGTTTGAGAGAAGGTGCTATGTTGGATTTGCATACAGCAAAAAATGACAGTCAGCCAGACTATCTGCTGCTCTAACATGTACATATATATTCTTTGTAAGAGAAAGTGAGAGGGATGCCAATTCTTCCATCCCATTGACCTTGTTCAGTGAGCCTGATCTAGATTATGTTATACGAATCATCATACACTTGGATCTGGTTGTAAATATAATATGACATACAGACTTTGATGGAGCTGATTTCCCCTTCTGGGTATTTACACTTCAGTCTGTGGGCTAAATTTGGGGGCTTTTCTGTCTAAAAATTCTCTACACTGAATATGCAGTGGAGAGAGAAAGAGGGGAAAAAACCAAAACTCCTCCAAGGGATGGTGTTACTAGATATTATTATTCCTTGGACATTTTCCATGTAATTTATAGGATCTTCAGCTAGCTAATGGAACAAAACTGACACTGTCTTATTAGTTGACAAGATAATTATCCAGCATGTAGTAAACAAGGTTTTATGTAAAGACCTCATATTTGTTTAATAGAAATGGAAGTAGATAATCCTGTTCCTTTTCTGAGCAAAATATTCAAATGTTGCACACTTAGGATTATGCATTTTTATTTCTTGATATTGAAGTCAAATAATTAAATCCTGCCTCATCTAGTTGTTTTGAAGACTCATTGCGTCAAACTTTTGAATATACCTGCTGAAAGTTACCCTAAGGATTACTTTATCCTTGTGTGTTCTGTGGCAAAGTAGCTACTGCTAAACTGTGCAAAATAGGTATTACATGGTTTGGTCCAACATGAAGTGGTAGGATGCCATGGCAATTTAGCACTACCTAATACTTTAAAAAATATTTTAGATATGTCATTATAGGACAACTATAGGATGATGTCTTCTAAGGTACTTTATTTAGTACCAGTATAGGATAGCACAGTATTGTGAAAAGAGTTTAACTAGGAATTTTATAATAGCTATATATCACATATGTGTATTTTATATAGAGGTTACTAATGTTTTCTGTGCCCTAGGAGTTACTTGTTTCTTGTTCTCTAAAATGTATGTCTGTGGATTCAATTGTTTCACATATCCTGGCATCACTGCCGATTTTGACCTTCTGCATTTACAGAGAGTATATTTGACTCCATAAGTCAATTATGTCTCATCAGAACAGACAGGCTGTTAAGGAACTTTGTTTTGCACAGCTGTAATTGTGTTAACAGGCAGTTTCCAAGTGGAAAATGGTCAATTCCCCAAGAGTTAGACAAGTAGTTACTCAATTCTTGTTTTCCTGCCTCAGAGTATGCTCATATAAATACAGAATACTTATTAGATAGGGTATTTGTAGAAACTGTTACTTAAAATGGTGCATTGTCTTGCTCTATGCTGAGTGTTTTCTGAGGGGTATTTTTTGTTAGTTTTTTGATGATAAAGCTCTAAGTGTGAGAAAAGGCAGTACGTTCTTGTTGCAGTCTGAAATTGATCGGATTTTAACAAAAACAGTTAAATCTCTTAATTGTAGGACTAAAAAGCAATAAGTATATTGGTTGTTTTTCAGTAGGTGTCACAATCTATCTATGAACGATTGATAGTAGAAATAATGAACTGTTTAAAAATAAACAACCAGACTTGTAGTTCTTACAGCTGAACCTAAACCTTACAGTTATCCATGCAGTATTTATAGGAAGAGTAAGAGGATTGCAAATTTCCTCATCCCTTTGCTATACCCAAACTTACTCTCCAGACCTGATCCAACGGGGGTCAGCTTTACTGCATAAGAGAATTAGGCAAGATTAATGCTTTTTATTGACACTGCCAGCAAGGTGGTGGGGGTTTCTTAAAATGAACTATCCTAGAGAAATTCATCTGAATCTGATCTCTCACTTTACATAGGCATATGAATAGTTAGCTGTCATCACTACCTACATAGCTTTAAGATACCAAGTCTTTAAAAAAAGATAGAACTATCTAATGATATATAAAAGTCGTGAAACTGGAAAGTAACTGGATTATTTTCTTCATGTATATAGCTTCTCCCTTTTTTAACTCCTTCCTCCCTGCCAAGCAATTTGACTTATCTGTTAATAAAAATAAAAAGTGCAGTATAACAGCAGCCTTTTCGTTTATTGATGTGGCAAAGCTGTGACACAAGTTGGCAATACAGGCTGAGTCTCTGCCTTAGAGCAGTTCTTGAGGCACTCCCTGTGCTGCTCTCCAGGCATGCTTTGCTGCAGCCTGCTTCGCATGGGAGGAAACCATGCGGTGCCCTGCTCTATTGTGCACTCGGGTTTCCTTTCAAAGGAACAGTTGGAAAATAAGCCAGTGCTATAATACTCCAGTCAGTCCCCCAGTGTGCGCAATGGACAGGTTCAGGCCTGCAGGGCTCTCAGTTCTACTTTTGAGATGCCGCCAGGATGTGGTCTTGGAGCCAGAGCCGCCGAGCTCACTGCAGAGCATCTGCGCCCTGCAGAATTGGTGCATACCAGGAGATCTGGCCATACAACACAGGGAACTCCACACAGTCCTCCCAGTATTGCAAAGTGAAGCATAATGAATTCCAGAAACAGAAACAATGCTACTGAGAACATCTTTAATGCTTTCTGGTGTGACCATGTCTCCCAACATGATTTATGTAATTTCCTTGTCCTTTTCTTTCAACAAAACCAAGCCTAAATTGCATCTGTACTTGTGCCCTGCTTTTCAGTTCTGTTGCATTCTCAGTGGTTTACTGTCACATTTATCTGCATCAGCCATGGTCATTTTAGCATTCTTGATGTTATCAAGCTTTATGAATGAGATACTTTTAAACTGTTTTTTCTTCACTGAGGAGATACTTTATAAAGATCCACTTCCTCTGTTTGTGTACAATAAATTAAAGCCTACTTCAGAAATGTTGTAAGCATTTAGGCATGTGAGTACATTATCTAGTTGAATCCTTCTTGATGAAGTCATTTATTTATCTATGCTATAAGTTAAGGAAATGCAAGGAACACATGGTACTGTAGTTGAAACCAGAAAGTAGTGTGAGGGAAAAGATACGAACAGTGAACAATGGAGAGAGGAGAGCAGGTGTATAAAGACAAACACCCAGTTGACTGCAAAATTGGAATCATGCTGATTATTTTCCTAGCATATTGCTTCTTCCTGGCTTGCAATTGTTTTTATGTACTCTCAATACCAGACATTGTAGGACATATTCACTTTGCCTAGCTTTATGAGCCTTTTGAGTGCAATTCAGAGCAACGGGCCTCATTTAGTTCCCCTAAATCACCGTCTGGAGGAACCTCTTTTTTCCGCTGAGGCATCTAGAGAGTTTTGTTTCATACTATTGGTATCTGGAATGAAACAGTGTGAATATTCCATATAATGTACTTCTCTTTCTTTCCCGCTGTGTTTTCAGATAAGCCTGGGAAGCAACTGTCAAACTGAGGGCATTACTACAATTCCAGTAATATTTTGTTTAATAAGAACTCAAGGATACCAGTGTCCAAAAGATAATACAACTCTAATTGGAGCAGCTATGATTTCTAACGTTCATTTTTACCTTTGAGAAAGTTTTAGGTTGTTTTATTTTAATCAAAATGGAGAATAAAAGATGTGGCTGAAGGAAGGGTTGTTAGTGTGTTCCTCTGTATAAGGACTTAAGTTTTTGTTCATTTGACCAATAATATTATGATGAAAATATCAATAGTGAAATGTTAATAAGCATAAGTTTTGTCTTCACTCATACAACTGGCTTTATTTCCTATAATTAAGGCATTTTTGATATTTAGTGCCTGTATGGTCAAGTACTTAAAGGTTAAAAATGCAGAGTTCAAAGCACAATCTTTTTTCCTACGCACATACAAGTTTAGTGTTGCACACGAGGAGTACGTTTCCTCCTCTCTGCATCGGCTACCAAAAGGACTGCCCCACCCCTTGTCCAAACCCTGGCAGGCTCAGCGGTGACACCCTTCGCAGAGGTGTACTCTGCCCTTCTATCTAGAAGATTCCTAAAAGATTTTGACTGAATCATTGCTGTTTCTCTGCAGGCTGTAAAGAGCAGCAAAGTCAACTGTTACAACATTTCTAAGATGTATTGTTTCCGTGATAAGCTCATAGTTTTCCTATGAGTTATTTCAAAGGCTCAAATAATAAACATGCAAATGATATGTTGAGATAGGAACCAAATTAAGCTTTTTATCCTACCTTTAAGAAGTTTGAGTTGGAAGTAGCCAACTTTCAGATAATGGCACAATGCTGCAAAAGGATCTTGAGTTGTGGAAGGCTTTAAAATAAAAGAATTGCCAACACACGAGTATGTTTTCTCACATTTCAGTGACAGATTATTTCAGAGAGCTCTCTAGCCCATTTCCTATTTCCTTTGCCCTTGGTCTGCTGAGTAATATTTGCATTTTTCCCTAAAACAGCATATCTCCTCTCTGGACGGAAATTTCTGATAAACGTTTTCCGTTGAACTTCCTTCAGCATCTACATTAAACAACGCCTTTGCCAAGGATCATTTCCTGAGGTCTCTGCTTTCTGCTTTCTGAACAACATGTAGGCTCAAGATTGTGTTGTGCCTGCCCACTACCACTGTGTGTTACTTAGGATTGCAGGAAATTTTCCAGTCTCTAAATAGAATTATTTCAGAAATCACTCCAGAAATTGTTACCTTACTATTCTGTGGAGGCAAACTAATTTTAACTTTAATTTGATTTTAAATCAATTTTAATTTAATCTTTTAGCTAATCCTATAATACTCAGTGAAAAATAAGTGGCAATTTTGGAACTAGTAACAGAGATACTTAAATTGGAAAATGCTGAAACAAGATGATGTCAGGAAGAAAATTCCACTTAATTTTTATTGCATGCTTCCAGTTTGGCTGGAAGCATGTTCCATCAGGATACAGTTATGTCAAAATTTATCCCTCAAAATTTGATCCCCTAAATACTATCTGAGCTGTACAGATTTTAGCATTAGCACTCATGACTAAATTTCCCCATAAGAATATGATGGCGCTTTTCCCTTGGTTCCTATGTGAGGGCAGTAATAGTGGTATGCTGTGTAAAGTACAGTGGGGGTTTTTGCAGAACCTGAGGTGATTTTAAAAGAAATGTAATAGAATACTGTGCATACCTCTGACCTTATTTTTATCTGTTTACTTCAGTGTCTTCTGGATTAACATAGACAGGTGAGAAAGGTAAATATAGCCCTAAAAAATGCTTTCTGCAAAGCATATATCAAAAAAGAAAAGCAGCTAACCATTGGTCAAGCTAAGGGTGCCAGATACCTCAGTTTAAGTTAAGATTATCAGACACAAAAATGGGCTATAAAAGTTTACTGGAACTTATAATTTATTTCTTTCCTAAAATTGCATCCAAAAGCCTAGAGAGATGAGGAATCTTTCTTTACATCTTTTGTTCTAAAGCTTCATGTGTAAACTGAATTTTGCAACAGAAAATTCTTGGAAATCAGAATGGCTGGCTATGTCATGTGTCTCCTTCCATTTTCATTTCTTTAAATGTGGAGATTATTTGAATCTTTATTTTTTAAGTCAGGAGTCGATAGCGATGACAAAGTGTGAAAATTTCTGTAAATTTTTGAAAAATAGATTTCTTAGTCACATGTTACGTTGGAAAAGAAAGAAGAATCCACCAGACACTTAGATTCCTTACTTCCTGTTGCTTGGCCATCAAAAATCAGTAACATAAATCCCTTCTTATTGATTCTGGTAAATTCCATAAATTATTGAGTTTTGAAACTGGCATTTAGATGTCTAAATTCTGTTGGTTTTTATTCAAATTTTTATTTTCCAGAAATTTGGAAGTTTTGATTCTGCTTTCCTATATTTGATATTGACATTGATTTATATTCACGTCTCAAAGTGGAATAGACTTTATTAAACTCTCATCTTTTGGAGGGTACGTTTTTGGCTATTTTTTACTATAGTCTTTATGTTTGCTAGGAAAAAGTGAGTAAGCTTTTGGATTTTGACTTAAGGAATCCTTATCTGGATTGAACCCACATTTACTGTTGAGAGAAAACCTTGAAGAAATGTTAAAATCTTGGTAGAACATGAAGCTTTCTGTCAAAGAAGCATTTGCACGTTACATTGCAGTTCAGAATATTATGATGACATATGTGTCTGGGGGAGTTAGTTTGCAGTTAGCTAAAGTGGAAAATTTCATTGCATAGCTACTTACTCCTTCTGTGGACACTCAGTGTGCACTGGTGAGCTTTGTAAAATGTCACACAACACCTTTGAAAGTGGGAAAATATTTCTCATAGTTGATGTGTCTGTCGAGCTGTGAGAAGGAGTTGGTATAAAGTCAGAACTATTGTGCTGAGATCTGTTGGTTTCCTGCAGATAAGTGTGGAGCTCTGCACCTTGCTGGGACAATCTGACTTCCTGAGTCTGACCTGTGTCAGAGGTGGTACACTCAGGTTATGAGCACGCCAAACCTGGTGCCGTCTAGCATGATATCTCTCTGGCTGCTATGGCACTGGATCAGTCCTGAGGTCGATGTTAATGATGCCCTTGAACCAAATGAGAATATGCTCCGAAACAGCTGGCAGCACTGATCTCTGGAAATTAGCAGGAAAAGTTACCTGTCCTCCAAGTTTATAGAGTAATTAGCATGAAAACTATAGGCTAGGTTTTGCCATGATTATGTTATACAGTAATTTGTCCAGGAAAACTTTTATTTCGCCGTGGGACTTAGTGCAAGGTACAACACTACCCTGTGTAAATGGAAGAATCCAGTTTTCAAGTAAAATTACTAAATATCTTAGCAAATTTCTCCAGAAACCATAAGCCTCCTTGAAATGATAGATTTCCTACAAGATAGTTGTAAAGCTAATAAAATAATAATTCTGGAGAGTTACAGCTGGACTTCTTTTTTTGTTAATTAAGAATATCCTTTGAGGATCAAGATAAAGTACATGGTATAATGTTAAATATTATATGCTGCAGTATTGGTGGGCAATTAGCATTTTAGGAGACCAGAAAACACATTAAGATGAATTATAGTGAGGTGGTTTGATGATGGCTTTCATTTATTTTACAGCATAATATTCAGGGATATACCACCACTTCTAGTCTGCTAAAACCATTTTCTGTTTAGGCTCATTGTCCTCTGAGTCAAACTGTTTAATAACTTTGCATTTACAACATTTAAAATTCAGGTTTTTGTGTGCACGTTTCAATGGCAGCTAATGATTCATTAGCGTTTTACTGTGAAAATGAAATTGGTAAGTGAGCTACATTCATATTGGAATGAACTTTAAATTTAAAAATCTGTTAAAGCAATCCTTTCAAGACAATATATAAAAGGTTGCCCTTTAGGCTGATGCATAAAAACTTGTTAGCTTAAATTTCTCTCCAAAACATACTTTATAAATAATACTAAGGTAGATCTTGACTGTGCTGTAATATTCACCAAAAATGCCTCTCTTGAAAAGTTTTTTTTTTTTTCTAAAAAAGAATTAATGCCTTCAGAATAACTTTTTTCTTTTCCTAAATTTCCCTTCTACTAATAACGATGATTTGACTCCAGACGAATCCTAATCTGTGCTGTTAGGTACGATTCTCTATATATTGCACAAGTGTTGGACTGTCATCAATGAATTTTATCATGAAACTTGCATCATTTTCCCCTGCAGAAAAAGTATAAAACATATTCACTTTTAAATGTGGTCTATGAGTACATTTCTCTTTGAAGAGTTTTACAAAGAATTACAGCTAGTGTAATGTGTTTTAGCTCATATACTGATGCACTTATTCCCCCTAACTGTTGCGGCAATTGATAAAAAACCTGCAGTACTGGCTTACCAAGAATTATTTTTAAATCTTAGTAATTTATCTTGAAAGACTCTGTAATCAATATGATATAGCACTGTGAGCCTGCTGCTTTATTACCCTTTTTATTCAAGTGTAGAAAGATAAAGTATTGATTTTTGTTTGGTTTGTGTGTTGTAAAAACAAACAAGAAATGTCATTTTTGAATACCAAGGGTATATGCACATTGTTTTATTGATTATAAATTAAATAAAAGTTATCTAAGGCAATAGTTGAAATTGCTTTGGGGAAAAATAATAGCCGTTGAAATTAAAAAAAAAAAAAAAAAAAAAAACAAGCAATACCATTGAAAATAATTTATAGCAAGTTCATTTCTCCAGCTGAGCTTTCAAAAAATCTTTTGCCATTAGATTCAAAGTAGTGTAGTATATATAATACTGCACAAACATTAACATCAGTACAGATTGACACTACAAAAAACAGCAGTACAGTTCTCTATTTTGGTAGTTCACCATCTTTTGGGTTTTCTTTAATGTTTTTGATGATTTATTTCTTTTGGATGTTGAGTTTGGAGATAGCCACGAGCTTAGATAATACTAGTAAAAACAACAAAGCTGCTCCTGTTCCCTCTTCTTCACAGTGTACCAGCTACATGTTCATCACTGTTCATCTTTGGTTCCCTAAATGATTGTCTAATCTTGTTGATTGTCTGTCTTTTGCTACCTGTGCTACCAGTAGTTGACTTTTTTTTTGCACTCTTCAAAATGCTTTTGATCCTGAAAATAGCAAGAAGCATTGCTGTAATGTGATGATGTTGTCGCTATCTTCCAGCTAATATCTGATATGCAGCCATGACAGGGAGCTATATAGAAGCTTATGCCTATATGGTAATCAAATACAGATATCCAGAGCTCAAAAATAGAAAAAGAAGGGGGAGGGGTGGGAATCAATATCTTTTCCATAGATAGCTCATCAGACTATTGGAATTCGTTATTTTTATTTCAAAGCACAGAATTAAATATTTATGATTTCCTGGTTTCCTTGGGTGAATTCATGGTCTCCTATTTCCATGGTTCGTTCTTTCTGTTTACTTATTGTAGTGTTTTGGATATGTATTATTAACTGAGATAAGTTATGAGAAAGATTACATCTGGAGAACATACAAAATTTTTGGTTTGCTGAGCAAACACAAGTGTGTATATACTTTTAAATTCTTACTGAGCAGGGAATACAGTGACATTTATCTTGTTTACATAAAGGAGCCATTTACTGATTTTAAAAAGTATGATTAAAAGGCACCTTGAATGGTTAGCAAGTTTGAATACCAAGGAGAGATCAAATACTGTAATTACTGATCGATGATGTCTGAGTTGTTCTCAAAAGCTTCTTCCAGTGGAGACTCCACCGTCTCTTCCATGACAGTTTTGTCTTTCTTTAACAATAATTTTTTTTCTCAAGGGCTAAGTAAATGCTTCTTTTTGTAATTTAAGCCCATTACTTATTGGTCATCCTCTATATATTTGTAGATTATTCCCTTGTTCTTCATGGTAGTGTATGAGACTTAAAAGATATCTTCTGGTTTTTAGCCTAGAGTAAACCAGATTCTTGCAGTCTTTTTCGCATGCATTTTCCTCACTTACTTGCCCGGCATCGGGTATACGGTTGGACTTGATGATCTTTGAGGTCTCTTCCAACCGTAATGATTCTATTATTCTATGATACTTCAGACCTGAATCAGTCTCACTGCTGTCCTCTAGACACTCTTTGTATTCCTCCTGAAATGCAATATCCAAAGTCATTCCTGCAAAAGCTTTACTGAGTAGGCTGAGGGAATTAATCTGTGTCTTGATTCTGTACTGATGCCTGTCTACCTGAATATACTGTTTATCCATCATACAACAGTATGCTAAATGTGTTTTATATAACCTATACAAAAGGAGTTGGAACTACATTTTAGATTCTCAGGTTGTGAGAACACAGTACATTACAACTGACTTCTTTAAGAAACAAACTCTAAGATTTCACACTTCCCCTACCCCAATTTTTTCCCAGTATTGGTAGTTTATTTTAACATTTTTTGTTTTCTAGTTAAAGCAAATTTTAGTCGTTGATAAAGGCCATTTGTTTAAATACAGATGTCTTGTAAGACTAAGCTCTTGAACTTTTAAAATAGGAGAATGGAAGCCACCTGCTGATGGGAGACAGAAAGTAGTGTTCTGGTATAAAGCTTCATAGTAGGGACAGCTTTGTAGTAGAGATAATGTAGAGGAAGAAATTCCATATTTAAGTGCAGTTCAAAGTAAATTTGTTATACCTATGCTACATGAACTGTGGTGTTTGATATGGTCTTCAAGCACATTGATGTACTCTAAGTTCAGTTTTTAGTAAATGAGATGTGGCATGTATTTCTATGCAGCAGAGCTGAGCACTACTGCAAATCAGAAGTGTTCAGCAATGAAGTGCAGTCAGACTATAACCTTTAAAAAATGAGAAATATTTTTATAGACCTATAGCTCTAAATTTATATTTTCCACCCTTTCTCTTTAAGTGTGCACGCCAGAAATGTAGCATTTTTAAACGACTAGAGAGGAGTTTCTGTAATCCCAAGATGCTAAAAATTTAGCCACTATTACTATGTAAGTGCTGTAAAACTTCAAGAATTAGAAACGTGGGTGGAGATTCTAATATATATATAGTTATAGATAGAGAGAGATACATAGCTATTGAGATATATATATACTGTTCAGAGTTCCTCAACTTCACAGTTACTTACTTCCCTATATATGTATGTACGAGGTAAGAAACCTCTGTAGAAATACTCGAATAGACTCAGATAAGCAGGTTTGAGCAGGCAGGAGAAGTAATCACATACCTTTTCATTTCTTTCTAGTTTTGCTGACCATATGCCTTCTGCCCAGCAAACTCAGGTCATCTAATGAGACTTTCAAACTAACTTACAAGTTGTTCTATTCTTTCCCTACATGGTGATCAAAAACTCGCTGTGTGTCAACTGGGTAGAAATTAGCATCTGCCATCTGTCTTCAGTGTAATGGTTATCATCGCGTTGCTTATGTGGGGAAAAAAGATTCCTGCGTATGTATTGGTAGATACAACTGGATTTCATTTCTTTCTAGCAGTGCTTAATAAAAGGAGAGCCCAGAAAGTATTAGGAATGTGAAAATTAGAGATCAAGATAGCCTGTGAATAGAGGAGAGCATTTATTTTTAATGTTTAGGTCGTCTCTTTTGTTGAAACACTAAATGAAAATTTTATCATGAAAAAATATCAATACTGTCCTGTCATAAAGTAATTCTGTGCAAACTGTTTTCTGTTATTTCCCATGTTGTTATTCTGATACATTTATAAACTTCTCCATCATCTTGGCATACTTAATTAAAAAATATTTCCCCAAATGATTTTTTTAACCCTAGCTAAATGTTTACATGTCCATCAGAATTGATGAAAGGTTGAAAAAAATATAATCACTTTATGCTGACATTCTGACAGTCACTTTATGCTGCAAAGCTGTTCAAGTGTAAGAACATTTGAAGGAGGACTTGAGTTTTTAAGATAACATAAGGGAATGGGTGAGAATTGCAGTGAGAGAAGGAAGGAAGCTTCAAGGCAGCCTGATGAGGAAGGAGACAAATTTTTAGACAAAAGGCACAGTGAAAGTATTCTGTTGTGTGCAGGAAAATGGCTTCCTTGTGTCTTGTTATTATTATCATATCACTGTTACCATCAGAAAAATGAGTCTTTTATATTATCATTAATAAATAGGTTCAAAGATCAGTCTGCCATTAGGTTCCTGTCTAATCACAGTTAATTTGCTGGATTGAGAATTTTGTCTGAGAGAGGCATTCCCTTAAAGGTAAGGGGGTTACAGATACCAGACTACCTTTTTATGTGTAAATAACCTAATTTATGAAACAGTAATAGTGATTGTAAAACAAAATGCTTTTCCCGATGGCTATTTTGTGTCTCAAAACCATGTCTGAGTACTCTTACTACATATCAAAGAATTTCAACATGGTTAAATTTGTAGTGGGTGGAACCTGATTTACTTTTCAGTCTTGTTATAATACCATAGCTATGTTATGGCCCATGTTGTAAAGTAGCATTTTACATGTGATAAATATCTTAGAACATTGTAAAGCACTGTGAAACGGACAGCACAATAAGCTATCTTTTCTGAATTTACATTAGCAGAATTTCATAGCTTACAATTTATTTTTTTAGAATGAATGTTCTAGAAGCATGGAGTTTAGTCATACTGAAGTGTGAATAAGCATTGGTGACAAAGGTTTTACCACTTACAAATAGATAGTAATAATATTCTGGGAGTTCACAGAATCTAGGAATAAAAAGCAGAAAGTTATAAAATACCAAGTTCCTGCAATGTGAAAAATTAGTCATTTCTACAACGGCATGACTGGGTAAGCTGCCATGGCAACTATTGCAAAAGATATATTCCCTGATAAAATTTCCCCACAAATTAAAGACACATTTAGGAAGCTTCAAAACCATACTTTCTAAATAGATATATTTCAGTACCAGCTATCAACATGCTTCAATTCCAACATTGTAGGATGCTTTATAAATTCAGACATTTCTTCCATGCTACTTCAGTTTGAGACTGTTTTCATATGGTCAAATTCCAATGGACATGCTGGCTAATTCTGAGGAAGATAATGGTTTAAATAAGGAAGATAAATTTTTTTATGTTAATTTCTACTCCTGCCATAGCACTGTTTCCTGTTTTACTGTCAGGTAACAACATACAATTTGTCTAGCTAATTTTCTCACTGCTAATACTTGACATAGTGTTATTCAGCAACCTGAGGATAGTGGTACCAGTCAGCCCACATGATATGTGATTGAATGGTATTCTTAAAATATCACATAGCAAAGTAACCTTAGACATCTTTTTATTGGAAATGTGTGAACACAAAGAGAGAACTTCTTATTATGTTTTAAACCTTTCTGTCGTATATCAGAAATATTGCTACGCTTTGTGTGATCATACTACTTTAGGCACTATCTGGGACTATATGCCTAAATGAAACCCTTGTGGGTTTTGACTCAAGTGTTGATTATGGATGATTTTTAATTTTTAACTGGAGGGGTCCCTCTGCTGGATCATTTCATAATTCATGGCACAGGTTTGGGGGGCTTGTTATGTTGGAAGTATGAGTGCACCATTAGTGATATAGAGCATTTTCATGATGCATATATCCACTACATAGTGAATGTAGCTGTCTTAACATGATTTTAGAACTTAGTTTTACAAAGACATTTGCAAGAAAAAGATTGCTTTTCCTAGTGACATTTTAATGATAAATAAAATACAATATAACGTAACTATGTTCGAAGAAAATTGTAAGGAGGATAATATCTCTCTTTAAAGTACTTATGCATTTTTGCCTTTTTTACAAAAAATCTGTATTGGAAGCAGTATGCTAAAATAAAAAAAAAATATCTAAGGGAAGTAATGTCCCTGACTTTGTTTAGATCCCGATTCCATTTATGAGTTAGATTGTCTATAAAACTGTCAAAGATATTTAAAAGAGTAACATGCATAGAAATGCATAGATAATTAGGTAGATAATGCTTCAATAACATAAGAATTTCTGTTTACTTTAACTGTTTTGTAGTTTCCCACTACCATATTAAGAATTTGAGTGCCATTTCTTTTAATGGAAACGATTACCTTTGAAGGATGACTTTTATTGAAAAATAGGATTATGGAATTTTGAATGAAACACATAGCAATTTCATATTGTGTATGATAAGTATTCAAATAAAAAATACTATTTTTTTTTATTTAGCTCAGCAAATTTGACCCTAGTTGCTGTTATTCATACATTTTCGGCAAGTAATGAAAGTGCTAGAGTTTTAAAAAAATGATGTCCTGTTCTGACTCAGTCCACAGAGTTCATTGGGACAATCATATGCTATCCTTCTGTAAAGACCTATCTTCCTCTAAACAGGTCCTCTGATCACCTTCCATTCAACCTGTCAGCCTCTGATGGATCATATGGAGCTGTGTTTATTCATGACACCTAATGCCTGGCTTCATCTCTGGGTCCTGCAGCTGTGGCTTTATACAGTTTACTTGTCAGAATGACTGACACTTTCTCAGCAAATGATCGCTCCCCAACTATCACTCTTTGGAGATCTGATGTAGTGTATCAGGAGTGTGTCAGATATATACAATTATATCCTCCTCCACTGATGAGAATACTCACAGTGAACACATTTGTTAGAGCTTGGGAGTCTCTTCAGACAAGCAATCGACTCAGGTCAGAGGTTTTTTAAGTAGCGGTTCCTTCACATCAGGATGTTCAGACTTTGTTACGTCCACAATGTATGCGAGGTTCTCCTGAATAACCACATAGAGATGATCACAGACATTTCCACCATCATGTATTACTAAACTAGTAAGGGAAAGCAAGTTCTTTCTAGTCTGCTGAGACGCAACAAAGCTGTGAGTGTAGAATGTCACCAGTGAAGCCTACTTCTAATCAATTCACATAACTCTTCCAGCTCTCGTGAGCAGTTTCAACAGGAATCCTTGCCCATGTGAGCAGACAGCTTCCACAGCTCCCATAGATAGAGCCAGTTGGCAAGAAGTTGTTTCCTCCCAGGGCCAAAAGAAAGTGTCATGGATCTTGCTAAAAAACAGGTTAGGAATCTCTATCAGATGCCATTCTGGTTGAAAAGTTTTGAAAGACTTCTGTATGCTTTTCCCTTGGTTCTCTCTCTTTTGCAGATTGTCTGAAATATGTAGAAAGTGATGGCGCATGTGACTATTGATAGATTTTTTTTTTTTCTCATCATCATTTTTATTTTCCAGATCTGTGAGGATCCTGACCCAAGCATCAAAGTGTGCAGTCACTTTACACAACTCTGGTGCACAAAGTCTTTTTTTCTCCCCATCCCGGATGACTGGCATCTAAAACTCCACCCATAAAAAGATTCTTTTATCAAAGGCTTGGTTTGGTTTTGTTTTGGTTTTTTTTTGCAGATATAGCATACAGTATTGTAGGTTTGTCCTTTATTCTTCCTGACCTTATTGTCCCAATTATTATTGACTCCAATCCAGATTAGGATGTACAAAGCCAAGAACTTGAAACAGGTTATAGAACATCTCAGCATCTGTGCACTTTACCCGACTGTTCTGTATGCTTACAGATGGCACCACAGTTGTGCTTTATGTTGTCGGATGTTTTCCCATTCTATTTCTATAAAACTGCTGGCTGTAGAGCATCAAAATTTAAATCAGCTTGTTAGCTCTTCACATTGCAAGAAAGGTGAAAGCAAAAATGGATTAACTTGGCAGTAGATTACAGGAGTTTTTTGAGTGGTTGGGATGATACTGTTATCTAGATATTTTTGTGTAAATAACCTGCCAGAATGCATGAAGATGCAGAAACCCCCCTTCCACCCTGCCCTCAACTCCAGCAGTTTTCTGCTGCGTGAAAACCATCACCTCTGTATGTTTCTGTTCTATCTTTCCTATAAAACTAAAGGTCAAAAGGAGATTCAGGTTGGATAGAATTACCATTATACTGAATACTATGTGCCATTATCTCAGCTGTTTAGATCACTGGTCAGTTTTTTGCTATTTCCAGACCTTTTACCTTGACAGCAAAAGAGGATTCTGCGTCCCAGCCTAGAAATACTTCACAATAGCATGGCAAATAATCTGCTCGTTACTGTAGACCATATGTTTCAAGCTATCATTTTGCATGGATAATCTCCACTCTGAAATTACTCATTATATTGGTTATCATAAATATGTAATAGGAACAAAAAAACAGCATTTTTACCGCTCATTTTTTGGTTGGTTACAATTTCAATCAGGAGAGATGCTTTTAAGTCAGTTGTAAATGTAATCATCAAAAATAAATCAGAGTAGACATCTAGAGTAAACATTAATTACTACTTGTATACTATAATTTTCTTCCTGATTGGAAAAGAAAACCAAAACACCCTACCCTTTAGGAAACAAAACCCACTTTGCCTCAGAACTTCCAGAAGGAAAGTGCCAATCTCTGTCTGTTTAATCTTCATTATAAGTATTCGTTTCCCGCTGTTTGAAGTGTTTGTACCTGAATTTACCAGGAGGGCAGGAACATATCAGAAGGAAACAGCAACTGATTGCATGGCAGATGAATGCCATTCTGTTAAGTCTCCTATGAATTTATATTTAGAACTGGATCATGAAAACTGGTTGACACTCATTAAAGTGGTCCTTTGAGACATTCAGCAAGGCAGTATGTATGTAGTTTCCTCAGCACTGTTCAGTTATACTGGGTAGTGCTACCCTTTGGGGGAGAAGTTGGCTAAACTAAAGTACCTGGAATGTTACAGAGTACTTCTCCAAATGTACATTGCTTTACTCACCATTTGGTGTTTCTAGCAAAAAGGGGAACAAAGACTAAGGAAAATAGGTAAATATAGTAGATGCTGCCAGAGACCTACCTGACATAACATCTCCTCCAGCATGTGGTAGCAAGTGCTATGGGGATGAAAATGAACTCGTCCCCCTTTGCCTAGGTTCTTTGTGGGAATAGAGAGAAGGCAAGGTAGGGGAAAAGCAGCAGCCCTGTGTTACATGCTTTCTATCATCTACTGCTTCCCTTATAAGTGGCTTGCTCTAGGGAAGAAAGCATGGATC
Source organism: Cariama cristata (assembly GCF_000690535.1). NCBI lineage: Eukaryota > Metazoa > Chordata > Aves > Cariamiformes > Cariamidae > Cariama > Cariama cristata. Next base: position 182,500 of record NW_009628173.1, read on the forward strand.
TTATGCTTGATATGAAGTAGGAAACTGAGTATTACCACTTGTTATTGAAGAAGGTAGGTATTTAGGAGCATCTGAAGAATGCACATGGAGAAAGCTGCATCAGCAAATGAATTCTCTGCTGACACTCACATGTAAAAGAGCCCCAGAGAGCGAGCAATGTTTACAAGGGTTACACTGAAGTCTTGGAGTGAAGCCTAGCTGGGGGCCGGGGGGGGGGGACTTGACTGGAAGCCAGACACCCACCCAGCTCCTCTCTCATTCAGCCTTCTCAACAGGACAGGGGGATAAAATATGATGATAAACCTTGTGAGTCAAGTTAAAGACAGGGAGATGGCTTACCAATGACCATCATGAGCAAACCAGACTTGACTTGAGGAAAATTAGGTTAATTTATCACCAATTAGAATAGATTTGCTTAGTATGAAACAAACGTAATGTAAACCAACACCTTCCTCTCACACACATACACACCATTTTTCCCAGGCTCAGGTTCACTCCTTCATTTCCAGCTCTTCTACCTTTCCCCCACCCTCCAAGCAGTGCAGGGGGGTTTGCAGTCAGTCCATAACAGTTCCTCTCTGCTTCTCCTTTCTCCTCACACCTTTCCCCTGCACCAGAGTTCCTGTGAGGAACTCTGGCATGGGGTTCTCTCCAGGCTGCAGCGTGGGGATCTGCTGCCCCATGGTCTCTCCATGGCTGCAGGGGAACCTGTGCTGTGGGCCTGGAGCACCTTCCCTGCCTCCTCCTGCCCTGGCCTTGCCGTTCCCAGGGCCATTCCTCACACGTTTGCCCTCCCTCAGACACGCTTTCCCTCAGGCACCACCGGCTCTGCTGATGGCCTCAGCTGTGGCCTGTGGCGGGACCGGCTGGAACCGGCCGGAACGGCGGGACCGGGCCGGACCCAGTGGCAGCTGGCACCGGGCAGCCTCCACCTCTCCTCACAGAGGAGTCTAACACCTGCACCCAATATTACACTGATGAAGGCTCCTCAAGCTTTCCTGCTAGCAGCTGTGAAGGGTGTTGTTTGTAATCCCACCAGCAGCCATGAGGTGTTGGTCCTTCAGCTCTGCCAGGTGTTAGAGCAGCCATTCAGCTGAGGGGCAGGCGTGGGTGCAGCACTTCGGCTAAGGGCTGGGTTGAATCTCCTTGCACTCCAGAGCATTGTAGGGTTGTGTTGGGTACAGATAGCTCTGGGAAGGAGACTTGCTGGTGAGTATCAGTCTTACTTAGAAGATATTCATTAATTGTTATTTCCTCAAGTTTATTCTTTCATCCTTATGCTTGTTGCTAAAGTTCTTATTGTTTAAAATTTTGGTAATGTTGGGTTTTAGTAGCAAGTTTTGTCTGTGGAGCTTCAGGGAAGTAATTTAGTTTTTCCAGGCTTGTGAGAAAATCTCTGACATTTTAAAGGGAATTGTTACACCCTTTACCATTGCCATTTCTGTAACCAAGATCATGTAGCAGAGGGATCAGAAGGGGCCAGCGGGGGGGATGAGATAGAAACTGTCTTTTTGGAGACTTATGATTCCCCATAGAATTTGCAAAACAGGTAATTACATAAGGGCTGACAAAGAGTTAACTAAGAAATGGGAACTCCATTGTGTGGGTTTGTCTTTGGTCCAATTAACTGAATTTGGAGGCGATCTCTCTGAAGCCCCAATGCAATGAAGGACTTGTTTAGCTTCAAGCATATTCTTAAGTCCCTTTACTGTTTGTGTATGTCAAAGTGCTGGTTTCAATTGGAGTTTCAGCATCTAATTTCAGACTTGGTTGTTACGTAAAATATAAAAATGGTCTGGTATGCATTGAAATGCCATATGCATTGCATGCCACAAAAAAAAGCCCAGGCTTTTGTCACCCACTAATGAAGCCGGACAGTTGAGGTAAACTATTACCCAAAATGACTGCTGTTAACCTTGCCTTAGTAACGAGTTACTTAGAAAAGAAAAGCGATCTCTGACCCAGAAAGGTAAATAGGTTTATGTGCCTAAATCAATAAACCCAAGTATAATATTGGCATTTAGATTTAGAAAGTAATTCATAGTAAGTTTAGACTCAAGCTTTAAGTAATCTATAATGAGTTGATGTTTATCTTCTGCTCTTCTAATTGAAAGTAGTGTTGTTTTTGTTTTCCTCAAGCACATCTGTATTAGCCAGGTGGAATTGATAGTTGTCATTTTCCCAAGGACAAATTGATTGAGCAGAAAAAAAATGTGGCAGAAAAATTGTTTATACAGAATCAAAGTTGTCTGTTGTATAGACTACAATAGGAATAAGATTACTAAGGATCAATTACTTCTAAGAGCCGAAGATTACTGTGGTTTCTCATTTCTGTTAGTAGCTGCATTTTACAAATAGCTGAAGTTGTAAAAGTATCTGAAAATATACAGTACTTTGCTTGCTTTACAATATTGTGTGTAATATTACTTTATGATATCCTATGCATTTCTGTAATCCAGTAACTTTAGGAGTTGCTGCTCCATAGTTATGTTTTGTAGAGTGTGGAATCCCCAAAAAACCAAATTTCAATTGAAAAGTTCAGACCAATTCATGTGTATAATTGGTTCAGAAACTGCTCAAAAAGACAACTTTCTGCTAATGCTGCGTACAACATGAACAATGGGAAACTTTTAGGGGCCTGAGCAAATTAAAGGCTGCAGGTAATCACTGAATGCAGGTAGCTAATTAGTACAATGTTCTGTAGTTGTATTGGAAGCTGATTGAATGTACACACCAAGTTCCCTAGTATCTTTTTGCCAAGGAATGCATTATACCTGTTTGAATTTCCTTGAAAGAAAATTTTCTGTTAAAGACAGAAACTTCCAAAAGGGCAGGGCAGGAGCACAGTAACAAGGTAAGGAAGTATGACATAAAAATATAAGATTTCTGTAATGATAGGTTTGAAGCAGAAACAACAGTGATGGTAACACTGTAGGTGACAAGAGTGGTGATGAAGTGAATCAGTAGTGAATAGTTTGTAAGTGAGGAAATGTGATGGTCAGGAATAATAGAAGGATACTCATGAGTGAGCAGTGGTCCCATCACAGAGGTGCAGGAGCTGTTGGAGGAATAGCAGAGCATAACAAAGATGCAAAATGAGACATTGTCCTTTGTTTTCCAGACTGGCCAAGTCCTGAGAACTTCAGAGGAGTTCAGACTCAGAAGAACTGACTTTGTCAACTATACAGGTATGTCCTGATAGCTGATGTGCTGCTCAGTACAGATATTCAGATTTGTTAAATGCAGCTACTAATGGAAACTAGAGACCATAGTAATCAAACAGCTCAGTGATTTTCATTGAGTTTTTCAGTGGTTTGTTTGTTGGACTTTTTTTAATTTTAAATAAAACGAGAAAATTTCATGCAGAAATACAATTCAATACAAAATATACAATGCACTACTGTGAAGAAATGAGCAGCTGACAGACATCGTTTACTGTGATTGAGAGGAAACATTTATCTGCTTGTGAGAAGAGCAGGTTTGTAGTCATATGTCTCAACAGAAGGAAAGCGATAGTGGAATATCCCCTGAAGCAGGGGCATTGGAGCATTTTGAGGAAAGGAAGTATGGTCTTTCCCAGAGGAGTGAAGACTTGTTTTCTTGGCCATTTCACAGCCTGGGTTGAAAGTGATGTAGTTGTTTTTGCACAGCCCAATGACAAATTAATAAACTCTGCAGGGCGAGCAGGTTTTATGCAAGACTGTCTCAAATATCTGTGTGTCATCTGTATTTCTGGACACTAGTAGCACCAAGGCAGCTCAGTTTTAGCCTGACTTTTTCTCTCAGGCCCTATACTAAGCTGCAATAGCACCACAAAGACTATTCAGTCGGTACTGTACTATTTAGCACTCTGGAAAGTTTCATGGCTTCATTTGTCCATTTTTTCAGACATCTGACCTGGTTCTGCAGCAACCTTTGGGGATTTAGGTTCCTTTCCAGCGGAGCCATGCAGATGTTTGTGCAGCACACTGTACTGTTTTCTGAGATCCGTACTGCTGGGTGTTTGCCCCATGTTCCACAGTATCTCAGCATCTGCTATTTTGGTGAAGAATTGCTGGATTTAGGGATGCGGGGAGGGGCATAATATATTGTTTTATTTTATTTCTCCTTGATTAAGCATTTAAAGATCTCTATAATTTTCAGACAAGACCCAAAATAACCTGATGCAAGTTTGCTAACTGAATGGCTAGCTAGCAGTGACCTAGATCTGATGAAGAATTAGTCTGGATGAATTTTAACTGTTGGAGGGGCCACATAAAAAATTGTAAAAGGTCAGCTAAAAAGTAGTGTGGTGTCAGTGATTTATGGAGAGCATTTGCTAAGGTCAGCCTGTATTTCAATTATTAATAATTTAGAAAGACCTATCCCTGGAACCTTCTGACTGAGCATTGATATGAGGATACAGTGTTGGTGCAGATGGGGATGCTTTGATATTGGGTGTACTGGTTCACTTAATTTACATCAGTATAGTCCACTGTTTTCAGCTTTTCATGTTAGATCAAAAAATGTTTTTGAGGTTCCCATCTGTCCACCTATTTAAAAAAAACAAAACCAAAAACAAACCAACATGCTGAAAGTTGGTATCATAGCAGACATGCTAGGCATCCATTGCCTGAACTACAGATGGGACAAAGATTTGCAGATGTTCATTGAGGTTCATAGGTCTGTATATTTGTTCTGTGTTTTGACATATCTGTAGGTATTTTCTAATCTTAAACATATTTTAATTTTATAAGCTCTGAAATATTTTAGGGAGGTTTGAAATCAGTGGAATGTGTAAAACTGGTAAAAAAATGAACTTGACTGAACTTTGTGTTGCTCCTTAAGCAAGATATAAAGATAGTGTTCAGTTAAGTATAAAATGGGGTTTAAAAAAATTGGGTTAGTTTCATTGATTAATATTAAGTGAAAAATTAAAAATATCTTCAATAACCTCGTTGTTCAGTGATATCTCAAACAAATTTTCTTAAGCTCAAACTCATGGTAAGAAACATTCTACACTAGTAGCTGTAAGAATTAAACCAGTGTGAGTTTTGTCTTCATATTTTGTCTTATACTACCTGGTATGATTCTGCAAGATACAAAATGGTTTTTAAAAATTTCTTCTCGGTAGCAGAATACATGTGTGCGCACCTTAAAACTTTTTACAAGATACAAAATAAAGGCTTTTTAAAAATTTCTTCTCGGTAGCTGAAGAAATACATGTGTGCGCACCTTAAAACTTTTTCTGTTGTTGTCCATCTCGCATTCCGCCACTAGAGGGTGGTAAAATATTTCCGAGTTTTCCTTTCCTCTTCCCCTTCCTTTTAGTTTCCTTTTTTCTTTTCAACGTTTGACCTCCTCTTAAAACATGCACCGGTTTCTAAAAGGTGGTTTGCGCAGTACCATACTCTCCATCTCCAGATTTTATTAGTCCTGAGGACTTTTCCGCTTTTGCTACTAGATCTCTCTTTCCTGCTCTTGTGTATATGAAATTGTGTATGTCAGCTATTTTTGAAAGGTTTTGACTGGGAGTTTGCTAGTGTGAGCGCCTCAGGCTCTGTTATACTGCCGTGACTTGCCAGGTTTGCACTGACTTGTGATTCCACTGCAAAAGGTGTGCGAGAGTGCTTCAGGCTTAAATATAGATCTGCACTGTCATCAGTTTCCATTCCCCTCGTGAAAGGTAAACCATATTGTCAGAGAAGTAAAGGCATATACTGAAATAATGGTGAGGGTTTTCCTGAGTGTTGAATGTGTGGTGAACTGGCAGCAGATCATATTCCACAGCAGAGACTGCTGTCCAGGAACTGCTGCTCATCCTGCCCCCAGACAGAAAGAAGGCACTGTCCTGCCCAGAGGCAAAGCCTCCTGTTTCCTGAAGACAGAGCCTTTGTGCCTTATTAAGTCTTGTCTGTTTTATGAAGTTCAGAAGTCTCCCTAGTAGTCCACACAAACTGCAGCAGTGTAGTTCCCATTGCTGTTTGCTTCAGCAGAATGTTTAAGTGCCTCTACACAAGACAGGCAAAGCGGAGAGGGGTATTTTCAGCTCCTTTGCAGCCAGGCAAGCAGCACTTTTTGCAAACACACAGCTAAGAAATGCCTGCCATGATCATGATAGAGGGAAGAAAAGAGGCCATATCTGGTGGTCAAATGTTTATTAAGATTTCCGGGATGGAAAGTCTTTGGTGTTGGCATAAGGGCATTGAAAGTGATCCATTGACATGGATACGTGTCAGCTCCCCATACATGATTTTAAAAAGAAAGTAAAACAAAGCTTTATACATAATATTTTTCTATGGATGGTATTGGTTCTAAATGCAGTCTCTCTTTTTAAAAAAGACTCTGTTCCTTGAACAATAAAGAGGACTGTGCTTTGACCATGACCCAATCTGCTAAACACTGGATGAGGTAGTGGGTCCCTTTCAGATAGGAATGCGGTGCTCCTCTCCTGTATACATGCCACCAACACCAGAAAGGACTGTTGCCTTCAATGATGGGTGCTGAGCAATTCAGAGTTTCTGAGAAACCAGGCCCAATTAAGATATCTCAATGTGGACATAAAAAAGGGAGACATTGAAAAATCACATCCATAGTCTCTTTCAAAAATCTTCATTGCACCTAAATTTAGGTTCCTGTGTGTGTCTATGCATATTGATTTTCATTAAGTGTCAGATAATTGTTTTGGGAGGGTATCTTTACGTTGTGATGTTCAACTTTTCTGGCTGTTACTACAGTGTTACCCAAGATGCCTGTAGCTGAGCTTAATGTCCCATTTTTAACTAATTTATAAAGGTAAATAATAATACTAAATGAATGGAAAGGGGAAGAAGTGTGTGGATACCAATGCAGTTTCTCTTATTTCTTATTTTGTGTGATTATTGCTGTATTGGAAATGCATATATACTACTATTGGAGTAAAAATGTCATTGATGCATTCTGTGGAAAAGTGACTGTACGTCATGTGACTCTATATCTGACAGGTCACCCAGTAGTACTACATCACTGCAAACTTCATAGTATACATGGTATACAAGATGACTGTACATCATGTGACTATATCTGACAGGTCACCCAGTAGTACTACATCACTGCAAACTTCATAGTATACATGGTATACAAGACTTAGCTATGTTTTTTGCAAACGTACTTTCTTCTGTTTAGTATACAACGTGCAATTTGCATACATGTGTGTATACATGCATATAAAAATGCCTCATACTGTGTATACATAAAAATCCAACTTTATAGATATCCTACTTCGTTTATATTTTGTTACTGGAGGTAAATATCTACCTATTGACTTACAGTAGTATATCATTGAATTTTGTTTTAGCAATACACAATGTTTGTATACTGTTTCACTGCCTTTAGGATTTATTTTTTTTTTCCCCCTAGCTTAAGCAACTATTCAGATAAGTAAAGGAATTGGAATTCTTAATCATAGTGTCCTAAAATACTCTTTCTCATCAGGGAGTGTTCCCCAGTATAAGTCTGGGGATATATTTTACAGTTGAAATGTGACATTCGGTGAGAACGGTCATCTCTGACTTATATCTTAGTGGTGATGTTCTATCCCCTAAATGTTGTTTTGACAGTGCTTTGGTCAGCCTTTTATTTACTGAGTTTTCAGTAACTCAAAGTAAAATTCAGTAATAATGTCGTTAAAGCATACATTGCAAACTATATGGTATTAATATTTTACCTATACTTTTAGTTGAATAAAATATGGAAGCGTAACTTAATAGACAGTTTTAGCTCCAGTAATTGCAAGCTGTAAGGTACTATCTGATTTTTTCATTCTTCTTGGATGGTCTGTATTTGCGTTTAATTATTCAAATAGCAGAACGTATCCATTTCTAAAAATATTAGGTTTCTTAAATTGCATACAAAATCTTGTAAACTGCTGAACAATATTTTGACTGTTGTAATAAGTTTACAATGAAGCAGTCTTGGATAAGAATGTTAATTGTAGGAAAGGAACATGAAAGGGACTCGCATCCAAGAAAAAGCGTTCTAGCATGTAGGTGTAATTAGTCTGCCTTACAGTAAGTAGGAAGAAACACCCTCTGGTTCTTGGACGTTATTTTATTGCCATTTCTGTGGGGTTTTGTAGCTGGGCACAGAACTTCTGTTGTAAATTAACTTACCCTTCTTTAACCTTCAGCTGCCAGAATTA